>NC_090246.1:54864671-55011023 GCF_037325665.1 Littorina saxatilis | reverse complement strand
ATAATTAATATTAAGGAAATTAGGGTTGCGTTACCTGGAGGTTTACATCAGAGTGTGATCTATTTTTTTCAGAACATAAGTCTCAAAGTTAAAATATAGAGCTTGTTAACTACAACAGCTACAAGATTGGGGAAAGAGAAACAGTGATATTTATAAAGTGCATACCTTTGCCGTGCTTCCTGGGTTCACACAAACCCATACTTTTAAAGAGTAGTAGTGATTGTAACTATCCCTCTGCCGACGGCGCGGGTTCTGCTACACCCATAATTACCAAAGCGGCGGAACAGTGTCTGTCTGCCTGTTTGTCTCCAAGAGACTGTCTGTCTCTCTGTCTGTCTGTCCGTATCTCTCTGTCTGTATGTCTATTGTCAGTTGCTCTGTCTGTCTGTCTGTCTATCCGTCTATCTGACTGTCTGTCTATCTGACTGTCTGTCTCTGTCTCTCTCTCTCTGTCTGTCTCTCTCTCTGTCTCTCTCTCTCTCTTAGTCTCTCTCTCTGTCTCTCTCTCTCTTAGTCTCTCTCTCTGTCTCTCTTTCTTAGTCTCTCTCTCTTTCTTAGTCTCTCTCTCACTTTCTTAGTCTCTCTCTCTCTCTCTCTCTTTCTTAGTCTCTCTCTCTCTCTCTTTCTTAGTCTCTCTCTCTCTTTCTTAGTCTCTCTCTCTCTTTCTTAGTCTCTCTCTCTCTTTCTTAGTCTCTCTCTCTCTCTCTTTCTTAGTCTCTCTCTCTCTCTTTCTTAGTCTCTCTCTCTCTCTTTCTTAGTCTCTCTCTCTCTCTCTCTTTCTTAGTCTCTCTCTCTCTCTTTCTTAGTCTCTCTCTCTTTCTTAGTCTCTCTCTCTCTCTTTCTTGGTCTTTCTCTCTCTCTTTCTTAGTCTCTCTCTCTCTCTTTCTTAGTCTCTCTCTCTCTTTCTTAGTCTCTCTCTCTCTCTCTCTTTCTTAGTCTCTCTCTCTCTCTTTCTTAGTCTCTCTCTCTCTCTCTCTTATTCTCTCTCTCTCTTTCTTAGTCTCTCTCTCTCTTTCTTAGTCTCTCTCTGTCTCTCTTTCTTAGTCTCTCTCTTTCTCTCTCTCTTTCGGCTTAGTCTCTCTCTCTCTTTCTTAGTCTCTCTCTCTCAGTCTTTCTTAGTCTCTCTCTCTCTCTTTCTTAGTCTCTCTCTCTCTCCCTTTCTTTGTCTCTCTCTCTCTCTTTCTTAGTCTCTCTCTCTCTCTTTCTTAGTCTCTCTCTCTGTCTCTCTTTCTTAGTCTCTCTCTCTCTCTTTCTTAGTCTCCCTCTCTCTCTTTCTTAGTCTCTCTCTCTCTCTCTCTCTTTCTTAGTCTCTCTCCCTCTCTCTTTCTTAGTCTCTCTCTCTTTCTTAGTCTCTCTCTCTCTTTCTTAGTCTCTCTCTCTCTCTCTTTCTTAGTCTCTCTCTCTCTCTCTTTCTTAGTCTCTCTCTCTCTCTCTCTCTCTTTCTTAGTCTCTCTCTCTCTCTCTTTCTTAGTCTCTCTCTCTTTCTTAGTCTCTATCTCTCTCTTTCTTAGTCTCTCTTTCTCTCTCTTTCTTAGTCTCTCTCTCTCTTTCTTAGTCTCTCTCTCTCTTTCTTTGTCTCTCTCTCTCTCTCTTAGTCTCTCTCTCTCTTTCTTAGTCTCTCTCTCTCTCTCTTTCTTAGTCTCTCTCTCTTTCTTAGTCTCTCTCTTTCTTAGTCAGTCTCTCTCTCTCTCTCTTTCTTAGTCTCTCTCTTTCTTAGTCTCTCTCTTTCTTAGTCTCTCTCTCTCTTTCTTAGTCTCTCTCTCTTTCTTAGTCTCTCTCTCTCTCTTTCTTAGTCTCTCTCTCTCTCTCTCTCTCTCTCTTTCTTAGTCTCTCAGTCTCTCTCAGCCTCTCCCTCCCCCTCTCCCTCCCCCTCTCCCTCCCCTGCAAGAAGTCGGTGAAGGGAGAAACTCGATGCACCCACTGAAGTAGCGCTGTGGGTTTCCCTGAACCCACCCCGTCGTTAGAGAAATAAACGGTAAAAACCCTCTTTCAAATGTATGGGTTCAGACAAACCCGCATCGTCGTTAGAGAAATAAACGGTAAAAACACTCTTTCAAATGTATGGGTTCAGACAAACCCGCATCGTCGGGCGTGTGTAGTCAAAAGCGGCATCCGACAAAGGTATGCATTTTACATTTAGTCAAGAGACGAGGACGTTGGTGTATGTTTGCGTGTAGAGCAATTTCTGGAAAACTACATTATGTTTAGGTTGGAAACAAACCAGCCCTGAAAGTGGCAAGTATTTTAGTCGCCATAGTGAGTAGAAGCATGCAACTGGTGAGTAGAAGTGTTCATCTACTCGCCAAATTATGCGAGTGAAGATGCTGAATCAAATTGTTGGTTTGGTTCGTAAAATTTGCTCTCTGGCTGGTACGTTTTCAGAATCACTAGCCAGAGGCTAGTGCATCATTTTTTTGACTTTCAGGGCTACAAGCTTAGAAAGTTAAACAGATTTTGTTTTTAAACACAGGGAAGCGTGATTTCCTGTGGGACAGTTTTGCTACTGCGCTATGCTGGGTTGCCACTTACCTTATTCGACGTGGATGCTGGTTTTCAGCTAAGCATTGTCCTTGTAAAATGTAGCCTACTGCGTTCAGTATCGTTATGTGACCAGATGGCCAACAGAAACAGAAGAGGCAGAAGGGGAGATAGGCGGAGGGTGGTGGACTCAAACTCCCATCTTCTTGTTCTTCTTTTATTTTACAGCCTCAGGACAATTTCCTGTCGGTCACGGTCGACATCTCCTGTGTGAACAGCTCGCTCAGGCTACACCATGCTGACTTCTTGTGCAGGACACAAGTTACAAATTCACCTCTGGGAACAGAATTGGCAAAAAAACGTCTTATGGTTTCGGAGTCAGGAAAACAAAGAAAGATATTCGCGCCACAACCGAAGATATCAGGAACCAATTACCTATCCAGTTACTACGCCTAAAACATAGTCCCTTCATTCTACAGAGAAATCCCAATTTCTCTTCAAAAACAAACTATAAAAATATATGTATCAAAACATTACATGACTTATGCAGCCTATTATTCTCTTCAACCCTTATAACAATGTGAATTTAAACAATACAATAATCATTATCAATACGCCATGCATATTCATGAGAATTTGGCCTTTTTGCTGATTCTACAAATAATGATGCCAAAGAAACCAACGACCTCTGCACGGGAAACACCCCGGCATCTACGATATCTCACGTGCCAGAACTAACTAGCGTTGACAGCGATAAGCACCGTGCGTGAGAAAAAGGATGCGAAACCCAGTACAAGAATTAGAGACAAAGAGAGAGGGAGAGAGAGAGAGAGAGAGAGAGAGAGAGAGGGACAGACAGACAGACAGACAGACAGACAGACAGACACATAATCTCATCCTGTTACAATCTCATTATTCTACTTTCAACTAATTAAAAGCTGGAGCTAAAATAATTAAAAAACCAACAACATCCAAGTTAGCTTCCTACGCATGTCTTTGTCGCTGAGGTGACAAGGTGCTGATATAAACAAGTCAGGCTCCCTGATAGCAGCAGGCTAGGGACTTATAGTCCAGCCAGTGCATAGAAACATAGAGTAAGGGAAATAATTCGTCTGCTACAGGGAAGGGAATAAGGACACATACTCATAATACTAAGATGCTAGAACTACTATGCATGCAATGACAGAACAATTATATGCAGTAATAATAAATGAGTAATAAATGACACACAAATAATAATAATTATCTTTGTCATAACAAAAATAAAAAGATTATTTGTGGGGTCACACATCTCCCCAGCTTGAATTTATGGTCTCCATAAAATTATCCTACAATACTATGCAAAATACATGTTTGAAAACAGACACCTTGACTTTAACCCCAACAACGCGTGATTACATAAAAAGCAAAGTTGACTGAATGCACCATTGTCATCCAAAACATGAGTGATATTAGGTACAGTATAAAAACAAGAAGCTGACAAGGCAATGTCAACACATGAAAATGACAAGAAAACGCAAAACACAATGTGGTCAACAACCACATGTTCTGGTAGTTTCAACCGCCTCAAAAATAATAATCTGGATTTCAGCTGAAATCATAAACAGGTACAACTAACCACGCTGTGAAAACCTTCACACATACCGAGCAAATCTTCATTGGTATTTAAACCTAACATGTAGCATGGACATCTTTAAATGTACCCATGGACAAGAAAATTGAAGAAAATACTCCAGATCTACCATGGGTGAATCTGGTACCCATACATCTTGACAATAAGTATTTCTGAGCTTTACGCTATTGATATTTATACTGTCCATTTAAGGTTTGCAGTAAACAATCTTCAGAAATACTATGTCACTTCCACAGAACCACTATTCTGTTATTCTCAAATGACTGACAGTCAGTTACTGGATGTGTTAGACCACATTAGCAAGACAACATCCTTTCTGATAATTTGCCTAGTCAATGCAACAGCAACTGATCTGAACAACATCTGGCAACTTCTCGCTCAGCGGAGCAACACAACTTGTTAACTTACAAGACACGTCAAGTTAACAATCCTCAGAGACACGCAGTCATGAAATAATCAAGCCTACTGACAACAATCAGTACTACTCCTCAGGTTACAAAAATAAAATACAAAATAAGCAATGCATCAAATCAAATAACACAAACTGAAAAGAAAAAAAAAACCACAAAGAGTCCGGAAAGAATCAGTTCCAGGGTTTCGTCATCCCTTTTGCAGTTCTGGTTGACCGACGCAAGGGCGCAGGTGCAGCAGGTCGCACAACAGGAGGTACTACAGGCGGTGGTGGGGCTGTTGCTGTTGGTCGCGCAACTGGAGGTTGCCTGACTGGAGGGGGTGGGGTCACTCTGACAGGGATCTTGGAAACGGGCTCGGATGGCAAGATGATATGCCACTCCAGATACTCTGTGGTGGTCGGCTCAGGTTCCCTATGGGCCTCAACAGTCGGTGCCTCCATAGTTCCAAGTGGTTGCACTGTGGGTCGCTCGAAGTACTGGCGGATTTCATTTCTTGTCACACGCTTGGGGTCGCTGAGCCCATCACGAGGAGCGATGAGGTATGGGCCTCCGTTCTGTCCGGGCACTTCCTTGACAACGAAAAGGCGTTCCCCCCAGAAGTCTTGGATCTTTGCTCGGGACTTGAACCGTTGACGGGTGACGACAAGATCTCCCGGGCAAAGATCGGGGGCGACAATTCCTCTGTCATGGCGCTCCTTCCTCCTCGCTGCCGCTTCCCTCTGCCGCTCCCCAGCTCTGTCATGAGCCATCTTCAACCGTTGGACGTGCCCCGCCAACCAGTCCATTGGTCGGACCTCCTCCCGTCGGTCGGGCTCTTCACCGAGGAAGAGGTCCAGCGGGAGATGGGGCTCGCGCCCAAACAGCAGGTAATGTGGTGAAAAACCTGTTGAAGAGTGGGGAGTGCAGTTGTAAACTTGCACCAACTCGCCCAGATGTTCGGGCCACCGCCGCTTCTGCTCAACGCTCAGAGTCCGCAACAGGTCATGAAGGGTCCGATTAAATCTCTCCACTTGTCCGTTCCCAGCTGGGTTATAGGATGTTGTGCGACTCTTTTCAATGCCGTAATGTTCACACAACTGCATGATCAGCTCCGCTTCAAAGCACCGCCCTTTGTCTGAGTGGATTCGCTGCGGAACGCCATATCGCACAAACCAGTTGTTGACTAGGGTCTTGGCTACTGTGGTTGCGGTCTGGTCGGTGGTCGGCACGGCCACGGTGTACTTGGTGAACACGTCCGTGATCACCAGAACGTTTTCCTTTCCGCTGCTGGAGGGCTCAAGTACAGTGAAATCGATGGCAATGACCTCCAAGGGCTTGGTGGCAAGTACGTGTCCCATGGGTGATTTTCCTTTGCTTCCCTTCTTCGACCTCTGACAACGCTCGCAGAATCTGCACCACTCGTTGACCGTCAGGTGCATGTTTGGCCAGAATGCTCGACGCTGCAGGATCTGAAGAGTTCGTTCGGTCCCTTGATGCCCACACCTCTGGTGGCAAAGTTCCAGGAAAGTGTCATGAAGGCGCTCGGGTACTACAAGCTGGTTAAGAGTTCCCTGGATTGGGTCGACAACGCGGCAGTAGAGGACTCCATTATCCATCCTGAGTTTCCCCAGCTGCCGCAACAGAGCCCTCGCCTTTCTATTCATCTCTGCAATGTATCTTCCCCCCGGGCGCTCTTTTCCTACATACGGCAGGATTGCCGCAATGGTAATATCATCCCTCTGCATCTGTGCGAGCTCGTCCGGCTGGATAGAAAGGAAGGGACTGGCCTCTGGAACTTCAATTTTCACCTTCTTGGCACCGTCGTGTGCCCGGTCAATGTCGCCCAGCTCCGGAGCCGAAGCTAGATGCACGACCATCTTCTCTGCTCTCACCTGTTGGGTGCAAGAGATGGCTACCAGGTTGTCGTCATCACTGTTGGTAGTGTCGGTTTCCCTGGGGTATCTGCTGAGTGCATCTGCGTTGGCGTTCTCTCTGCCGGCACGGTACTTGATGACGAAGTCAAAACAAGCCAGCTCCGCAGCCCAACGCTGTTCTATGGCGCCCAGCTTGGCTGTCTTCAGATGGCTAAGGGGGTTGTTGTCAGTATAGGCGCTGGTCTTGGAACCTAGAAGATAGTGCCTGAATTTCTCGCACATGGCCCACTTAAGTGCGAGCAACTCCAGCTTCAGGCTCCCGTACTTCGTGGTGTTCTTCTCCCCTCCTCGCAGAGTGCGGCTGGCGTAGGCGATCACCCGTTTCTGGCCGTTCTGCTCCTGACTCAGTACCGCACCCAGTCCATGCAAGCTGGCATCAGTTTCCAGGATGAAGGGCTGGGCGAAGTCTGCGAAGCCGAGCACCGGGGATGAGACGAGCGCCGATTTGAGCAGGTCAAACGCCTCCTGGTGCACTGGTTTCCACTCAACGGCAGTCTTCTTTCTTTTGAGATGGTCTGCGACCAGCTGGTGTAGTGGACTGGCAATCTTGGAGAACCCCTTCACAAAGCGCCTGTAGTAGCTGGCTAGCCCCAAGAATGAACGCACGTCCTTGACCGTCCTAGGCGTTGGCCATGCCTTGACTGCGTTCACCTTGGACTCGGAGGTTGCAATGCCCTGGCCTGAGACGGTGTACCCCAGGAACTCTACGCTGGATCTCGCTAGGTTGCACTTCCGTGGATTCAGCTTCAGTCCCACCTCTCGGAGTCGATCAAACACCACCTGCAGCCGCTGGAGGTGTTCAGGGAAGTCACGACTGTACACCAGGAGATCGTCGAGGTAGATCAAGAGTATCTGGAAAACTAAATCGTTCATCGTGCTCTGCATTAGACGCTGAAACGTGGCAGGCGCTGTCGATAACCCCATCGGCATGCGAAGATATTCGAACAATCCGAACGGTGTACAGAAGGCAGTTTTCTCTCGATCGGCGGGGCTCATCGCGACTTGATGATAGCCACTGGCGAGATCAAGCGTCGAGAAGAGTTTTGCTCCACCCAACGCATCTAGAGAATCGTCGATTCGGGGTAGTGGATATGCGTCGGGGATCGTCTTCTCGTTCAGCTTGCGGTAGTCAACGCACAGACGGATGGAGTTGTCTTTCTTGCGTACGATGACTACAGGAGACGCGTATGGGCTGGAGCTCTTTTGCACAATCTTTTTGTCCAGAAGCGTCTGAATGTGCTTTTTCACTTCATCCAACTGCGAAGGGGGTATACGTCTGAATGGCGCAGATACCGGGCGCTGGTCTCGAAGATGGATGTGGTGCTGCACTCTCTCCGTAGATCCGAGATCGTCATCGTCCTGAAAAAACATGTCCACATTCTTGTTGACCAGGTCTCGCAGTTGCCTTCTCTCCTCGGGGGTACACTCTGCACCGTCGAGATCTACGGGGCAGCATCGTCCGCTGGCTGTATTGACACTTGCGTTGTTAGTAGACACGTGGATCCTATTGCAGGTAACATCTACACTAGCAAATCCTGTATGCACTTCACCTAGAATATCTTGAATCTTTCCTATCACTGTTCCTTGATTCAAGACGATTCCTTCATCAGTTATGTTGACAACCTGGACAAAAATGCTGTTCCCTTGAACTAAACTAAGAGTACTAGCTACCATCAATCCTTTGATCTGACTGTCGCTAAGTGCTTCAACTAGAACCTCTGTCGGTTTCTGTCCTTTCTTCTGGTTCCCTATTCCTGTTGCTCTGATGGTCGCTGTTGATCGGGGCGGAACATACTGGGGCTTCCCCCCTCTTGCTACTCTGGCCAGTCCTCGTACCGTTTGTGGCAGTGGTAGCACTCCAGTAGGGAGCTCCTGCAGGACATTCATGCCGATGATGGCCTGATGAGACTCTTCTCTCGTTGGCGTGATGAGAATACCTCTATCCCGAATGACCTGGCCGGAGACCTCTATGTCTACCTCGACATATCCGACATACGGCACCTCCAGACCATTTGCAGCGGTAACTCTCAACACTCCCTCGACTGGTCGCGGTCTCTGGCTGCTCACTCCGAACAGCTGCCTGAAAACGGCTTCCGAAATCATGCTGACTTGAGAGCCGGTATCGATCAGCGCCATGATCTCGTGTCCCTTGATCTTAACCGGTAATGTCGGGGAAAGTCCTACCAGCTTCTTCATTGAGTCCTGCGCCAGATCTTCCACAGCTCGACTCTTCACTGCGGAAGGGCCCCGTTTCCCGCTGTACAGAATCTACGAATATGGCCAGGAGATCTGCACTGGAGGCATATGGGTCTTCCGTCTTTCGTGAACTCTAGTCTTGGTCTGTTGACTCCCCTTTGTTGTTTCGACGCGTGTTCTTTCAGCTCCGCTAGCTCTGACCTGAGGCGTTCCACTTCCTTGGTCAGTTCTCTCACCGTTCTGTCGGTGTCGGTTGACGCAGCTGCAGCGTTGCTTGAGGCCGACTCTCCAAGCTCCTCGCCATTCGTCCATCGGATGGCTCCTTCCCTTGCCTCAAAGAAGGTGAGGTCTGGGTTGTTGTGAGCCGCCTCTCGAAGATGTTTCGCTGGCAGTTTGTCACTCAGGCGATCTAGAAAGTGATCCCGCAGTACCGCATCTCCCAATGGCGCCTGCTTCTCCATCTTCTGTCTTGCCGTCAGATCCATAAATGCTCTGTTTAATCTATTGGCAAAGTCCCTAACAGCCTCTCCAGGGCGCTGATAAGCGCTGTTAAATATTGTCAGCAGTTGGCACACAGTACGTTTGTCCCCATACACATTTTCTAAAATGCAAAAAATGTCATCTGCGGTTTCCCTATCGAGCTTTGGGTGACAGTGAAGTTCTTCTTTGACAGAACGGGATACATGGCTCCACAAAAAGTTTATCTTGTCCTCTTCGTCATCAATAGCCTGCGCTTTATATGCAGCTAAAACTTCCTCTTTAAAGTCTCTCACTGCCACCTGTTGAGTATTTCCTGTGAACTTGCTAACTTGTCTTTCCTTTGGAACCACTATCACACGCTGACTACGTTTTAAGTCTTCTATCTCCTGTGCTAAAGTTCCAAGACTAAAAGTGACTTCTTCCTCTGAGTCAGACATGGTTAAATGATAACTGCGCTAAATACAAAATACACTAACTGACAAAATCAAGGCTATAAAATATCAACGAGACTGACAGCATTCAACAGAAAATTACAAACAGAGCACATCGGACGTCATAGCATCAACATGCCATTTCATTCACAAAAACATTCAATCCTGACCGTGACCGTGACCGATGTCGTGTCGTGTGGGGCTGGTGTCGTCCCGCGTCCTGAGGCTGCTCGATCCTGTCCGGCGACGCCATTTTCTGTGACCAGATGGCCAACAGAAACAGAAGAGGCAGAAGGGGAGATAGGCGGAGGGTGGTGGACTCAAACTCCCATCTTCTTGTTCTTCTTTTATTTTACAGCCTCAGGACAATTTCCTGTCGGTCACGGTCGACATCTCCTGTGTGAACAGCTCGCTCAGGCTACACCATGCTGACTTCTTGTGCAGGACACAAGTTACAAATTCACCTCTGGGAACAGAATTGGCAAAAAAACGTCTTATGGTTTCGGAGTCAGGAAAACAAAGAAAGATATTCGCGCCACAACCGAGGATATCAGGAACCAATTACCTATCCAGTTACTACGCCTAAAACATAGTCCCTTCATTCCACAGAGAAATCCCAATTTCTCTTCAAAAACAAACTATAAAAATATATGTATCAAAACATTACATGACTTATGCAGCCTATTATTCTCTTCAACCCTTATAACAATGTGAATTTAAACAATACAATAATCATTATCAATACGCCATGCATATTCATGAGAATTTGGCCTTTTTGCTGATTCTACAAATAATGATGCCAAAGAAACCAACGACCTCTGCACGGGAAACACCCCGGCATCTACGATATCTCACGTGCCAGAACTAACTAGCGTTGACAGCGATAAGCACCGTGCGTGAGAAAAAGGATGCGAAACCCAGTACAAGAATTAGAGACAAAGAGAGAGGGAGAGAGAGAGAGAGAGAGAGAGAGAGAGAGAGAGAGAGGGACAGACAGACAGACAGACAGACAGACAGACAGACACATAATCTCATCCTGTTACAATCTCATTATTCTACTTTCAACTAATTAAAAGCTGGAGCTAAAATAATAAAAAAAAACCAACAACATCCAAGTTAGCTTCCTACGCATGTCTTTGTCGCTGAGGTGACAAGGTGCTGATATAAACAAGTCAGGCTCCCTGATAGCAGCAGGCTAGGGACTTATAGTCCAGCCAGTGCATAGAAACATAGAGTAAGGGAAATAATTCGTCTGCTACAGGGAAGGGAATAAGGACACATACTCATAGCAGTACATGTACAATACAATATAAAAACGTTATAATACTAAGATGCTAGAACTACTATGCATGCAATGACAGAACAATTATATGCAGTAATAATAAATGAGTAATAAATGACACACAAATAATAATAATTATCTTTGTCATAACAAAAATAAAAAGATTATTTGTGGGGTCACAGTTATACATGTGAGTTTGACAGACTGGCGCAACTTGTTTTAGCATTTACAATACAATACAATACAATACAATACAATAACTTTATTAATCTCTAAAAGAGAAATTACATTGCTGAGCGTTTGTGTCCGTAATAATAACATACATAAAACATTCAAAATAAACATTTGTTCTTTGTCCTGAGAAAATATAGTACATTGGTTATCACATAAGAAAGTATATTAAAAATAAATTAACATGCATTCACCATCAACAATGCACAAAAGAAAGTCATAAGATTTGCTTCAGTGTCAAGTAAAAAAAAAAAAAATTCATTTTCAGGTATGCTTCAAGACAAGACAAGTTTCCCCGGACGACTCTTCAAGGCCTCAGTTTTGACCCAAGAAGTCCGGATGCAAGGAAGCGCGACTAAGAGATCTTCAACAACCGGTACCAACCGTTTGAAGGCTGCATAATTATAGTTATGATATACTGAAGTAGGGTTTTCAAGGTGTGATATTTTTTTCCAATACCAGTTAATTAAGTTAGTTACCTGTTCTGTCAAGTGAAAAATGTATGTAGTTTCGATATGGACAGGTAAAATCAGTACTTTGTTTACAGCGAGGGAGGGTACGTAGTGCTGTCACCACGGTGTGTGAGTTCAGGTTTAATTTGTTAAATGCCTGCAGCTAAGACAGAAGATTGTGGAAGCTGATAAGAACTTGTGTCAGAGGATAGTAAGAAGTGTTTCGGCTTCATACGGACTATACCATCATCCACTGAGGACTGACTTTCGTGTATTATTCGGAGAACGTATCGGAGCCGAGGACATGTATTGTGAACAGCGATTCTCAGTGATGAAAGTGTAGTGCGTGTAATGCCGGACTGTGTTCTTCTTCAACTTCGGAATGGCAAGGAGGTATTTTGTGAGATGTTTTATGATTTGATATCCATGTACTGATGATTTGATTCAATAGCGAAATGTTTGAAATGTTCATTCGTTTTGTGCCATGTTTGTTGTTCAAGAGCGTGTTGTCACCATCCCTTATGAATGTGCCGATATGGACGTGTGTGAATGTTGGTGCAGACATGAGCGTTTGAGCGGCGAGTACCCCCCGCGGGTTAGGGGGAAGAATTTACCCGATGCTCCCCAGCATGTCGTAAGAGGCGACTAACGGATTCTGTTTCTCTTTTTACCCTTGTTAAGTGTTTCTTGTATAGAATATAGTCAATTTTTGTAAAGATTTTAGTCAAGCAGTATGTAAGAAATGTTAAGTCCTTTGTACTGGAAACTTGCATTCTCCCAGTAAGGTAATACATTGTACTACGTTGCAAGCCCCTGGAGCAAATTTTTGATTAGTGCTTTTGTGAACAAGAAACAATTGACAAGTGGCTCTATCCCCGTCGCGATATAACCTTCGTGGTTGAAAACGACGTTAAACACCAAATAAATGTGACAGAGGAGGCTACCGCTCCTTTCACAGCAGACTCTGCACCCGAGTTGTTGGCCTTTTAAAGTCAACACCAGTGGGTTGTAGAATTCTGTTTGTGATGGGGTCTGGTGGTTTCCGATTGTCTGTATGTTCATGGAAACCTTCGGGTTTGCATAACAGTTTTTATAGGGCTAAGAATTGAAATTAGCCCTAACATTTTTAATCCTGTTTGATTGCACTTCGCTTCCCGAGGTGATCGTAGTGTTACGGCACTCGGTTACATAAAGAAAAGAACAAGTCGCGTAAGGCGAAAATACAATATTTAGTCAAGTAGCTGTCGAACTCACAGAATGAAACTGAACGCAATGCCATTTTTCAGCAAGACCGTATACTCGTAGCATCGTCAGTCCACCGCTCATGGCAAAGGCAGTGAAATTGACAAGAAGAGCGGGGTAGTAGTTGCGCTAAGAAGGATAGCACGCTTTTCTGTACCTCTCTTTGTTTTAACTTTCTGAGCGTGTTTTTAATCCAAACATATCATATCTATATGTTTTTGGAATCAGGAACCGACAAGGAATAAGATGAAAGTGTTTTTAAATTGATTTGGACAATTTAATTTTGATAATAATTTTTATATATTTAATTTTCAGAGCTTGTTTTTAATCCGAATATAACATATTTATATGTTTTTGGAATCAGCAAATGATGGAGAATAAGATAAACGTAAATTTGGATCGTTTTATAAATTTTTTTTTACAATTTTCAGATTTTTAATGACCAAAGTCATTAATTAATTTTTAAGCCACCAAGCTGAAATGCAATACCGAAGTCCGGGCTTCGTCGAAAATTACTTGACCAAAATTTCAACCAATTTGGTTGAAAAATGAGGGCGTGACAGTGCCGCCTCAACTTTCACGAAAAGCCGGATATGACGTCATCAAAGACATTTATCAAAAAAATGAAAAAAAACGTTCGGGGATTTCAAACCCAGGAACTCTCATGTCAAATTTCATAAAGATCGGTCCAGTAGTTTAGTCTGAATCGCTCTACACACACACACACACACACACAGACACACACACGCACATACACCACGACCCTCGTTTCGATTCCCCCTCGATGTTAAAATATTTAGTCAAAACTTGACTAAATATAAAAAAGAAAGAGCGGCGAGTGAATTTGGAAGCCCCGTGCATGAAAAAGTCATTACCGGACAACTAAATCAGCAAACATAGAAATTCCTTGTCATACACATCGATCTGATCAAGGTAATAATGTTAGCACTTTTTTTTCAATTTATTTCACAGTTATTTGTTATTTTTTTGAGGAAATTATAATGCAATTCACTGATTTAAAAAAACATGATTCCAATTGTCTCCCTTGAACAAATTTGTTTGAACAAAATTTGTTACTTACTTTTTTTTCTTCCAGGCATTATCAAGGAAAATTCTTATTGAACTGATTGTGGGACCGTGCACAAGCTGACAGGCTTGAACTCAAAAGTTGCAGAAGATTCCTGCTTGCGACTTTTGAGTTCAAGCCGATCAGTTTGTGCACACTCCCAAGATTTGTCTATATTTATTTATCACTTAAAATAAAATACAGTTTTTCTTTTAATTAAACTGTAGATATGTCAAAGACTGTTTTGAATAATTTTGGGGGGTAATTTTCTTTAAGAAATAACTCGAGTGAATGCACAAATTGTGTACTAAAGTGTCGGTACAAGGGAGACAATTTGAAGCTATTTTAAAAAACAAAGCAGTATATTGCATAATAATATCCTTCAATTATAACAAGAAATAAGGAATAAACGTCTCTTGACATGTTGTCTACCTAATTATCTTGATCGCATTTATCTAAAGTGGAAATCGTTATGTTCGTAAGCTCACAGGGGTGTTGCAGGTAGCTTTGTTTCCTCCTTGGGGATGAAGCTACCAGGGGAAGGGATTGTGTTGGAGGTGCGGGTAGAGGGGTAGCCCTCCCGGTGCTCCCCCTTGGACCTCCCTAGTCTAGGACCCTGGGTCTTCGCGAGGTGGCCATTGTGGTGTAATCCCTCCGGACTAGCATAACGTTTCCCTATCCCAAGACCGACCGTGCGTGGTCTATGACCACATCCTCTACGAGGTGACCCTATCAACTAGGCAGCGCAAGCCCCTAGGCGAAACACGGCGGTTCTAGAGGAGAGAACCTCGATAAAAAATTTGAGCTGCCATGAAGACGGAGCATGTTGGCTGAGGACAGCGGGCAGACCTTCTGTGCCGACACCCATCTACAGGAGAAAACCAGGCATGCACGCATCAAACCCAACATAAGGAACCGGGAACGTAGAAGAAGAAGAAGTAAGCTCACATACAATCATTTATGAAACAAACTCGGACCAGACCAGAGATTTGATTGATAATGGGCCCTTTATTCTATACAGTACCAGAGTAAATTATATAAACCATTACATGACAAATTAATAAGCTTCTTGCTCATTGGAGTGATGTGGCCTTGGGCAGCTCATCAACCCAGTAATGTAGACCTGCCTTTTTTACGAAGTAGGTACATGCATACCGAAAGATCACCATATGTGTAAAACCATACTGCAGCAGGGATGTTGCTACAAATTCATACCTATAGGACAAATGTCCTGAGTTCTTCAGCATCAATAGGACATTTGACCGCTTTCAGAAAGTGTAATAGGACATTATGAATTTGCGCCAAACAGCTTATAACACATTCCATGGAATTGTTCCAAAGTCATGCGCCCACACACACACGCACACACACACACCCACGCGCGCGCGCTGTAGAACACACACATAATATAGTAAATACATCAACAGTACACAGTGTGCGTATAATGTTGTATTTGTTTAGTTTCAAAGAAACCATAAAAAAGAAACCAACGTGAACAACTTCAGAGCTCGTACTTTGATTAAATGCTGCATGATTTGGATAAAAGCTGACAAACAAAACAAGTCGCGTAAGGCGAAAATACAACATTTAGTCAAGTAGCTGTCGAACTCACAGAATGAAACTGAACGCAATGCCATTTTTTCAGCAAGACCGTATACTCGTAGCATCGTCAGTCCACCGCTCATGGCAAAGGCAGTGAAATTGACAAGAAGAGCGGGGTAGTAGTTGCGCTAAGAAGGATAGCACGCTTTTCTGTACCTCTCTTTGTTTTAACTTTCTGAGCGTGTTTTTAATCCAAACATATCATATCAATATGATTTTGGAATCAGGAACCGACAAGGAATAAGATGAAAGTGTTTTTAAAATTGATTTCGACAATTTAATTTTGATAATAATTTTTATATATTTAATTTTCAGAGCTTGTTTTTAATCCAAATATAACATATTTATATGTTTTTGGAATCAGAAAATGATGGAGAATAAGATGAACGTAAATTTAGATCGTTTTATAAATTTTTTTTTTTTTTTACAATTTTCAGATTTTTAATGACCAAAGTCATTAATTAATTTTTAAGCCACCAAGCTGAAATGCAATACCGAAGTCCGGGCTTCGTCGAAGATTACTTGACCAAAATTTCAACCAATTTGGTTGAAAAATGAGAGCGTGACAGTGCCGCCTCAACTTTCACGAAAAGCCGGATATGACGTCATAAAAGACATTTATCAAAAAAATGAAAAAAACGTATGGGGATATCAATCCCAGGAACTCTCATGTCAAATTTCATAAAGATCGGTCCAGTAGTTTGGTCTGAATCGCTCTACACGCACACACACACACACACATACACACACACACATACACCACGACCCTCGTCTCGATTCCCCCCTCGATGTTAAAACATTTAGTCATAACTTGTCTAAATGTAATGATCGGTTTGATCTAATGCTGATCTTTTGCAGGCTTTAGTTTTTTTTTCAGCGGCATAATTCAGTGCTTCGTCTCGTATCGAAAACAAAAGCAGACTACAAATTTAGTCAGTTGGAGTTGTCTCCCGTACTCCTGTAGCATGCACTGATCTAAAAAGAATCCACTATTTTTAGATCAGTGCGCTGCACCGAGACGGTTATACCCAAACGGCGCATACCGCAAACGGTTCGGGAATTCCCGACAAAAGAAAAGATCCGCACTCGGCACTGACAGTGTCAGCTGAACACGAGAGCGTTGGGTCTTTTAGAAGATTTGTATCTTGAAATGAAAATTAACGAATATCGCGCTGTCCGATGGAATGGAGTACATATCGAACAATGACCACGCTCAGGCTAAAACGATAGGACATCTGACCGACATGCGGCAATATGAATCGGACAACTGATGTGGGGATTTTCATCGTTATATGTCCGATGTCCGACGCCTAACGACATCCCTGCTGCAGTGTCATTTTTCAGTAGAGAATCAACAGAAAAAGAGCGTATGTTCTCCTTCAGCTTCATGTTGTCTTTCTTCAAGCCAGAAACATCTTCTGTCAGACGATTAATCACAGAGACCTGTTATGTAATTGTCATCTGCAGCTCTGCCCAACTTGAGGTAGTCTGTGTTCCAATAACAATACCCTCACAGGTAGTCGTGTCCCTCTTTGCAAGGCATGATGATCTGGCCCTGGTCCTAAGCTCTCACTAGATGCGGAGGGCAAAGAAACGGGCTGCTTCTGTAAATACAAAATCAAATGATTGTATACATTAGCAATAGAATTAGCATCAATGATCTTGTTATCAGATTACACATGCATCACACTCACAGCATTTAAGCATGAAAATACACGAGGGAAATAACTCGTGAAATTGAAAAAAACTTAGGGGTGCGGGAGATGCTCCCCGGAAATTATTTTGGAGTGTTCCATGCAAAATCAAAATTGTAGAAATCTAGTGCTATTTTTGTTGTTGCATCAATTCAATGGTACATTTCTGGGAATAAAAAAAATGATTCAGCATGAGCTTTATCGATGTCTTGAAAACTGCATCACTATCTGTATCAACTTACCTCCTTTATCTTCTCCATTCAAGAGTCGGTTGATTGAATGCACGCGGCTTGTCAACATATGTCTAGATCTTGTTTGTTTGTTTTCTAAAATCTTGAATCTGTTTCGTGACCCTTCCTTTGCATCCGTTTTGGGCTGCCGATTCATTTTAAATTTCTTATACACTGGTGTAGGAAGACAATTTTAAGTCAGCATATCATAAATTGATAAAAACAAACAAAGCTTACTTGGCTCTGAGTCCGAGTCTTCCAGATCCGATGATATTTTCAGCGTTGACACTGGGGGGTGGGAGCAAAACCGCTTGCTTGTCGTCGGTCTTCAGCGGACAAAGTCACGTCTCCGACCAGTACCTTGTCCTTCTGCTAGAGTCACTTGTTCTTGATGTTCTCTCAAATCCAAGACTAAGGGTGGGTACGAAGTCAACGGAGTTGGCATCGTTGATAGCCGTGCCATTGCCAGACACGAAGTGACGCGAGCAGACTTTTCAATGGCACGACAAAAGGCCCGGGCCCTGTCGTCGGATTGCTTGCACCATCGCGTCCTTCGCTGTTGCGCCTTCGCACTTGCACCCATCGGAAAGCCATACAATGACAAATTCTGTCCACCGTAGTTCTCCGCTTTCTTCATTCCACTGTTGCACTGACTTGCAGTTGTAAACACAACAGTTTGCCTCGTCGTCTCCGCACTTTACTTTGCACCAAGCCTCACGTTGTCGATTTTTCCTCAGTTTGCCCCCTCAGTAGTTCCGGTAGATCTGACAATAAGGCTTCACAGCGCATGCGCCAAAATTTAAGTGAAAAAGGTCTACGCACTTCCTATCAGATGACATCATTAGATAAGCTTACGTCATCTAATGATCCATATCGTCACATAGCCCACAACTGACAACATCATGGAGTAGAGCAGTTGACGAAAAGTATGCTACACGGATTGCTTTTTCTATTCCAGCCAGAATGGGTCTTTCCGTGTTGTTATTGATAGGATTACTACATCTGGCGACCAGTCAAACTTGTAGTAATTTTGAAGTGTTCGATGGGGATGAACAGGTGAGGAACACGAGTTGTCAAACATGATGATCAAATTGTTGCGCTTGCTCGACCGACCACAGGCGGAAGGTATCGTTCACTGGACCACTACTTCCATAGTCTTTCTATGGAAGTAGTGGTCCAGTAACAGCTATTGTGTTTTCAGCGTAGCAATAGGGCCCGATATTTAGACGAGACAAGTATAATGCCGACGAGTCGAAGACGAGTCGCATTATACTTGTTCGAGTCTAAATATCGGACCCTATTGCTACGATGAAAACACAATAGCGTTTATATAGCTATTCTGACATTCAATTCTCTGTTAAAATCATGTTTTTGTCGGCAACAAGTACCAGAATGGTCCATGTCGTTGATTGCAGACGACGGTTCCCTTTCCGCATGAAGCCACGGAAATAACCGAACATTGAAAAACCCACGGACATGTATTACGGAGAAAACTCGAGATAACCGGATGCTTAGCATTACGTCAATATGTTAGGAATCATATGACGTCATGACGTATCATGCTTGCCTACGTAGATTGTATGTTCGAAAGTCTGACTTCTGTTGGGAATTCGCGTGGTGAAGACTGCGGTAAATCTGTAGATGATAAGAGAACAAGGATTGTCTCAGAAGAAACAACGAAATGTTTCAGACCGGTAACTTCATTTCAACATTGCACTATACAATGGACGTTCTATGTGACAGGAGAGTTTGCTGATTTTGTGTTAAACATTGGAGAGATCGTCTGCTAGAATCAGAGATAGGTCTCTTCAGATTGCAGCTTCTGGAAATGTGCAAGGTTTGTTGCCTGTTAAAGAACTGGATTTTACACGCAATGTATGTCATGTACAGTAAGCAACAACAAAAACACACACAAAGCAAATGGCATCGTCTGTCGACTAGTCACAGGAACAAACCTGGCGAGGTATGCGTGTACTTTATACACGTGGAAGAAACCGGAACCATGCGTCTTTGTTTTTGCCGATATCGTTTGGATATCGGCAAAAATGGCCGACTTTCGTAGCGTTATGCTTTGATGATCGGAAAAGGGATGTGTGAGACCATCCAATCACAGCGGCCCCCGAATTCCCCCACGTGTCCATCAGAATAGCTATATTGAACGATACCTTCCGCCTGTGCTCCGACCACATAAAACGGAGAGAGAAAATATCTAACTGCAATTATCAACTTTCACGTAAAGATGACTGTTTCAGTGTTTGATATCTTTTTTGAATTCTTGAATTCTAAGTTATTTTCAGCAAGCTTCTTAATGCTTGACTGAAACTGAAAGTGAAACAGTTTTATTATAAATACACCAGTTAACAGTTCCGGCACTCTTACATGGTACAAAGAAGGAAAACTCACGTGATACTGCCCAAAGCGATTCTGGTTGGACGAGAAATTTCGACGAGCAACCGCTGCATCGTCTCAGAGACTATCGTCTGCTCAACGTGATGGAAGCAATTGAACGGGACCACAGGAGCTTGTATCAAATCGCCGGTCGATCATTATTTACAGTCCACTACTACGACATACTACTACTATATATACAAGTAGTATATAGTAGTAGTATGTCGTAGTAGTGGACTGTAAATAATGATCGACCGGCGATTTGATACAAGCTCCTGTGAACGGGACGGTGTGTTTTCCACTACGCCGTTATAACAAAAACCTCACGTTACATCCAAATTAGCGATGGCGTTAACATGCTGTGTTATTGGTTGCAGCCTAATGGGAGTAACCGACTTAAAAAATGGTGGTCGGAAGATTGCAAAATTCTTCTTCTTCTTCTTCGGCGTTCCAGGATTTTTGGCCTCAGGTGCAAAATTCATTACGTGCCTCGACGGTCGTTAGTGTGTGGTTGCGAACCACCATTCAGGTGGGCATTTGTTATCGCCTGTAGTGTCGTGTTTTGACAAACTTGTAGTACGACTGATGTGAGCCGAATTTAGTGGGGAAAGTTCAATGAATTCAAAAAGGTAGCCTATGCCAAATAGTAGTGTGTCATGTTTCCTTTGCGTTGGGTTGTGGTGAAGTACACAGCGGTTATCTGTTTGCGAGTTGCCTGGAACACGGTTTTTTGAGTCACTTGAGAAAAAGTGACTCTATGTAATCGGTCAGTGTTAGTCTGTCCGGCCGGCCGTCCGTAGACACCACCTTAACGTTGGACTTTTCTCGGAAACTATCAAAGCGATCGGGCTCATATTTTGTTTAGTCGTGACCTCCAATGACCTCTACACTTTAACGATGGTTTCGTTGACCTTTGACCTTTTTCAAGGTCACAGGTCAGCGTCAAAGGAAAAATTAGACATTTTATATCTTTGACAAAGTTCATCGGATGTGATTGAAACTTTGTAGGATTATTCTTTACATCAAAGTATTTACATCTGTAGCCTTTTACGAACGTTATCAGAAAAACAAGGGAGATAACTAGCCTTTTCTGTTCGGCAACACACAACTTAACGTTGGGCTTTTCTCGGAAACTATAAAAGTGACCGGGCTCAAATTTTATGTGAACGTGACTCATTGTGTTGTGAATAGCAATTTCTTCCTGTCCATCTGATGCCTCATATAATATTCAGAACTGCGAAAGTGACTCGATCGAGCGTTTGCTCTTCTTGTTAATAACATCTCTCGATCTTCACATAATTATTTTGTCATGTGAATAAGAACAGAACAAGTTCGTCAAACATATTTGTTATTTTATCTGCATTGAATGAATTTACAACGTCCTTCTTGTTAATTGTTTATTCATAAAGACTAGATCTACTTGTACTGAAGAAAATGTTTCCCCCTTTCGGCAACGGGTGGAGTAGTGCGCCGGAGACGAGTAGTCTCCCTTGCGTAGAGACGTGGGCGAATAACACGGATCTGCGCATGCGGTGAAATCAACCGGAAAAGGAAAAAGACATAAACATGCCGAAAAACGATATGCGCATCACCCGGAAAAGGAAATAGGTCGAATCTGCTCGCGATAAAAGAAGTGCGCATGTGCGAGATCTAAAATGGCCGCGGAACTGTTAAGACTGGTGTATGGGTTGTTCTCTGGAGCTGGGCACCAAACTGTGACATGGGATTGGGAGTCAAAAACTGAACTAACTTCAAATTCACCAACAATGTGTTCATATGAATATGATCTTTAGGACACTGTGAGCATATCGATACATACTGTATAAATAAAGTTATTTCGTGAACTGAAAAAAAAGTACCATTAGCGCAGCAACGAATGGTCGAAATAACTTCGTAACATGAGCGAGCAGAGCAGAAACGAAACATTAAACCGTCTGCTAGTGCACGTTACAATGCAACGATACAACGGATGCATATATATATCCTTCCGCAAGAATGCTGTATAGTTTAGTACAGAACAATTTTGCTACAAAATCAGTTTTGATTGAAATAACAGGACACACAACGATAAGGCCCCCCCAAAAATAGGTCTGTTTACGGTAACATAGGGTGAAAAAATAGGGTCGGTAGGTCGGCTTTTTTTTTTTTTTTCCCATTTTGTTAAAAAAAAATTTCTCCCCTCTCTATGATGTTTCACAGTTCATTTCTTCTCATCAATCCTTGTTTTTGCCCAACATAACTATAAACAGTACTTTGAGCTTACCTCCCTTCTGTTGTCTGCTGTTTGAGCGCAAACAGCTCTATTTTGGATGCGGGTTTGTTTGTTTTTTTCAGACGATCCAAAAAAAAGATTAGGGTCGGGCCTAAAAACTAGGGTCGGTCGGGTTACCGTAAACAGACCTTTTTTTGACTCACATGCGAAGCAAAAGTGAGTCTATGTACTCACCCGAGTCGTCCGTCCGTCCGTCCGTCCGGCCGGCCAGCCGGCCGGCCGGCTGGCCGTCCGGAAAACTTTAACGTTGAATATTTCTTGGACACTATTCAGTCTATCAGTACCAAATTTGGCAAGATGGTGTATGATGACAAGGCCCCAAAAAACATACATAGCATCTTGACCTTGCTTCAAGGTCAAGGTCGCAGGGGCCATAAATGTTGTCTAAAAAACAGCTATTTTTCACATTTTTCCCATTTTCTCTGAAGTTTTTGAGATGAATACCTCACCTATATATATGATATATAGGGCAAAGTAAGCCCCATCTTTTGATACCAGTTTGGTTTACCTTGCTTCAAGGTCAAGGTCACAGGAGCTCTTCAAAGTTGGATTGTATACATATTTTGAAGTGACCTTGACCCTGAACTATGGAAGATAACTGTTTGAAACTTAAAAATTATGTGGGGCACATGTTATGCTTTCATCATGAGACACATTTGGTCCCATATGATCAAGGTCAAGGTCACTTTGACCCTTATGAAATGTGACCAAAATAAGGTAGTGAACCACTAAAAGTGACCATATCTCATGGTAGAAAGAGCCAATAAGCACCATTGTACTTCCTATGTCTTGAATTAACAGCTTTGTGTTGCATGACCTTGGATGACCTTGACCTTGGGCCAAGGTCACATGTATTTTGGTAGGAAAAATGTGTAAAGCAGAAGGTCAAGCATGTGAGTCGTATGGGCTTTGCCCTTCTTGTTTTTTTTTGGCCTAACTTCGTAACAGGTAAAAGGGGAAACCAAATGCTCTGATAGTTTTTAATGGACAGATTGCAAAAAATGTGGACGTTACTAACTTACTTGCTTCAAGTTTATATTGCGTTCTACACTGACGCGTGTTACTAAGTGTGCTAAAGTAGTGACAGCCAAATATAGTCGTCCGTTTGTGATGACTGGGTCTGTGTTGTGCAAAATGAAGTTAGGGCTCAGTGCTGTGAAAGTACACGTTACGAAGTTGACGACATACAACTATGGTTAATATTTCAGATTGTGTTGATCTTCTGCAAACAGCAGTACTTACTCGACTGAAAATGCATGCACTTAGGCCACACAAAAAAAGTTGTATGTTTCTGGTCACCCGACCCTACTAGTTTTTTCCCGCCGACCCTAGACTTTTTTTTTATTGCATTTGTAAAAAAAACAAAAAAAAACAATGAAAGCGTCAAAACGAAAGTAACAGACGGCAGACGACACAAGGGGGATAACCCCGCATCCCTTTTGTCTCATTTGTTTTGTAATGTGTTGTCTTTCTCTTTGTATAATAAGTCCAGTCTCTTTGCATCACTGTATAGTTATTTTCTACCCTGACCAACAAAAAAACAAACAAACAAAAATTCCCTACCTACCTACCCTATTTTTTGTAGCCATGTTACCAGAAACATACAACTCTTTTTTTGTGCCTTATGAAGTTATGATAAGTTATAAACTGCTCATGGGCTTTTTCGTGTTTCTTTCATTCCGTACAACCGAGTTATTGCTTCATCCAACAGCATGTCACAAATTATTCGCCATAAATTGGCCTCTCGAATTGACGTATTCGCCCAAATTACGAATACACAACAACAAAAATTTTAGTAAAAGTATTGTTTAATAATGATAGCTTTAACATCATCAAGCAACATTCAGACACACATAAAGAAGCGTAGTAACGAACAAAACTGTCAAACTTATTTATTTTGATCCATTGACCCTCTGTGGTACCCAACTGCAGTGAACAACCAATATCTTTTCTTTTCCTCTATTGGTTAAAAGTGGTCCATATTAAAGGCACAGTAAGCCTCCCGTAAACCATCACTGAACTCCCCGGGCCTCTACATACAGTGCAAGCATAATTCCATTTGAACGCTCACCGAACGGGAACATCCTGGCTGCTTTCTGTCGAGAGTGAGACATTTTCAAAGAATTTATTTTCGTAGACTATCCGAACGGACTATCAGGCACCTCGAGGCGTTTTGATGCTAGACCTAACCTTTAAAATGTAAATAATAAATCGACAGTTTGTTACACAAACATTCTTAAATCATGAAATAATTCTTTTTTCATCAAGACAAGATCAGTACAATTCGAAGTTTTGAAAGTTTGAAAAAAGAAAAACCCGGAAACATGTCACGCAAAACATTTTTCTCGTAGCAGACGATGGTTCTGCATAGCGCCAGTTCCTCTGAACCGTCAACCGCCACCGCTCTAGTTCGTGTGACTTGCAGCCGTTTGTTGCGTTTTAGATTCAGAGCCTGTACACAATAACGTGTATTGCAGATAAGCTTAACAGCGAGTCGCATTGAAATCATATAATATATAGCTACGTATGTGTTCAACAACTACACAGACAGGAACCCTGGCTCCGTTACCACTATGCTCAACAAACTCAACTGGGAAAGCCTTGGAGACCCGCCGTCGAAACATGCGACAAGTGATGTACAAAATCAAAAACTCACGAGAAGCCATCGCCGCAGCGGCGTACACCTCTCCCTCTCACCCTCTCAAACGGGGAGCTAGCCGGCTGCACCAGGAGTACGACCTCCACCCAGCCCTTTCAAATTCATTCCCCCCCCCCCCCCCCCCCCCCCGCACAATCTCCGAATGGAATAAGTTACCAACATTGGTATCGTCGGCCCCCTCCCTGGAGTCGTTTCGCTCCCGTCTCGGCGGCAGTCTTCTGCAGTCGGGCATGAGAGTCCCTTGAACGCACTCTCCCCTGTACATAGTTTTAACCTCCCCACCTTTTTAATCTCCCTGTTTGCCGGAGCTAGCCAATCTCGGTAACAGTGACTCAACAGCAGGACTCTGAGACGTTCGCAAGAACCCAGTCCTCTTCGGAAGAAGAAGACCTTCCCCTATTCCCACACTCTTGAGTTTTTAAGTTTAACATTATTTCATATATATATATATTTGAGTATTATGCATCTATAGAGAGAAAACAAAACTGTCTATAAAGAATAATGCATGCACTTCAGATTAGATGAGTGGAAAATATAATGATGGGTTCCTTGAATACTGTGCATTTCAGACATGCATACCAAATGTAGGGTGCGGACTATAATAAGTTCATTGTAATACATACAAGTACTAATAATGCATTTAAATAAAAATAAAAATGTTTGTTTGTTTTCAGATAAATGTTACCTGTACGCTGTTCAAAGCCAGTGAGTACATGTATTGATCACTTGGTGTTTTTTTCTTCAAAGCTGTGGTAGATATCTCTCTCGCATGATACCGTATATAGACCAACACTATATGGGTTGAAACTGAGGTCAGTGTGTGTGATTTCAACCTATCCGGCGGCGCGGCTGGCTCGATTTCTTTTGGGTGGTACATGTATTAACTTTCTCGTGCACCTGCTTCAGATCTGATCTCTAGAAGCGATGCATACTCAGTCTCTGCGAAGTAACAGCTAGTCAATTCAGCATTTACACTTCATAAGTTATAACTTTTTTTGTTTTTGGTCCTGAGAGTGACAGTCGCCCCACAGAGCCTTCTCATTTCATCACTCGGAATTACACTCACTGCAAGTGTCTTTTTCAGTGATAGCTAGGTTACAATGTCACTGCCTTTGCCCAGCCCTTTCCTATTTAAATAACAAGTCGCGTAAGGCGAAAATACAACATTTAGTCAAGTAGCAGCATGAAACTGAACGCAATGCAATTTTTCAGCAAGACCGTATACTCGTAGCATCGTCAGTCCACCGCTCATGACAAAGGCAGTAAAATTGACAAGAAGAGCGGGTTAGTAGTTGCGCTGAGAAGGATAGCACGCTTTTCTGTACCTCTCTTCGTTTTAACTTTCTGAGCGTGTTTTTAATCCAAACATATCATATCTATATATGTTTTTGGAATCAGGAACCGACAAGAAATAAGATGAAAGTGTTCTTAAATTGATTTCGAAAATGTAATTTTGATCATAATTTTTATATTTTTAATTTTCAGAGCTTGTTTTTAATCCAAATATAACATATTTATATGTTTTTGGAATCAGAAAATGATGAAGAATAAGATGAATGTAAATTTGGATCGTTTTATAAAAAAAATTTTTTTTTTACAATTTTCAGATTTTTAATGATCAAAGTCATTAATTAATTTTTAAGCCACCAAGCTGAAATGCAATACCGAAGTCCGGCCTTCGTCGAAGATTGCTTGGCCAAAATTTCAATCAATTTGATTGAAAAATGAGGGTGTGACAGTGCCGCCTCAACTTTTACAAAAAGCCGGATATGACGTCATCAAAGGTATTTATCGAAAACATTAAAAAAAATGTCCGGGGATCTCATACCCAGGAACTCTCATGTCAAATTTCATAAAGATCGGTCCTGTAGTTTAGTCTGAATCGCTCTACACACACACACACACACACACACACACACACACACACACACACACACACACACACACACACACACACATACACCACGACCCTCGTCTCGATTCCCCCTCTATGTTAAAACATTTAGTCAAAACTTGACTAAATGCAAAAAAGGTGTCTGCATTTCATTTTTGACTCACATGCGAAGCAAAAGTGAGTCTATATACTCACCCGAGTCGTCCGTCCGTCCGTCCGTCCGGTCGTCCGGCCGGCCGGCCGTCCGGAAAACTTTAACGTTGGATATTTCTTGGACACTATTCAGTCTATCAGTACCAAATTTGGCAAGATGGTGTATGATGACAAGGCCCCAAAAAACATACATAGCATCTTGACCTTGCTTCAAGGTCAAGGTCGCAGGGGCCATAAATGTTGTCTAAAAACAGCTATTTTTCACATTTTTCCCATTTTCTCTGAAGTTTTTGAGATTGAATACCTCACCTATATATGATATAGAGGGCAAAGTAAGCCCCATCTTTTGATACCAGTTTGGTTTACCTTGCTTCAAGGTCAAGGTCACAGGAGCTCTTCAAAGTTGGATTGTATACATATTTTGAAGTGACCTTGACCCTGAACTATGGAAGATAACTGTTTCAAACTTAAAAATTATGTGGGGCACATGTTATGCTTTCATCATGAGACACATTTGGTCACATATGATCAAGGTCAAGGTCACTTTGACCCTTATGAAATGTGACCAAAATAAGGTAGTGAACCACTAAAAGTGACCATATCTCATGGTAGAAAGAGCCAATAAGCACCATTGTACTTCCTATGTCTTGAATTAACAGCTTTGTGTTGCATGACCTTGGATGACCTTGACCTTGGGTCAAGGTCACATGTATTTTGGTAGGAAAAATGTGTAAAGCAGTTCTTAGTGTATGATGTCATTGCTAGGTTTAGTTATTTGACCTTGACCCTGAAGGTCAAGGTCATGTCAAGGTCAAGCATGTGAGTCGTATGGGCTTTGCCCTTCTTGTGTTCTCTAAAAATAGTAAAATGGAAGGTGTTGAACCAGTGTGAATATCAATTCTCCTCCCCTGCATAACTTGTGTGTGTGTGTGCGTGTGTGTTTATACAACTTTTGAAGCAGAATCTACAAATTACACATGGAACTCCTGTCTGTGAGAGAAATCTGAAAAAAAGAAGACTTGGTGACACTCCAAACTAAAAGAACCAACAAACAAAAGAGTTTATTATTTGATAGGATTCAATGTCAATGAAACATTGGAATAGAAAGGAAGACATTTGTGTGCTTATTTTAAATTAAACACAGTGTTACTGTCCTCGTATGAGACTAAAAGTATATAATTTGTATTGTGTTTCAGATTGTTCAAGGTATGACATCTTTCCTGCCAACCTGTCAGCTGGGCAGTCAGTGTCAAAGCCGCGTGATTTTCAAGCATCACCATTCAGAGCAGCCATTTCTGTATATGACGCTTCAGGAGTGAAATATGAATGGAAAGGGCCAATTGATGGTGAGTTTCCCCAGCTCATCATTTAACTTGCGGAAATAGCACATTTTGCTAATATGGCAGCTGATGTTGTTGCACAATATTGAACCAATTATGTCTTGATACTGGTTGTTGCACACGCGCGCGCACATAACCTGATGCTTCAATTTGATTTTAAAGTACTGTATTTTTAAGAAGTCCGCAAAAATCTAAGAAAATCAAGTCTTGACGGAATAAAAAGGAGGGAGTCTTAAAAAAAAAGTTAGACAGTAGGATTGACCTTTAACGTATATTGTAATTCAATCAAGTTTGCGTTTTAATGAAACAGATCCTGTGATTTGTCAGAATGCCCCAACTCATTAAAAATTACCGGTCATTACTATTTTCGATAACCACTCGCTAAAAAATGCATAAAACCTGCTGGCGAGGCGCATTGATGCACCCTCAACTAGTCTCGGTTAGTTTTGAGGGTCATGTTACAAGTAGGAAATATGAAGGCCAACGAAATACCGAGACCATAAGGTATGGGAAGTGATGACGTCGAATACCGTGACGTAAGTTGATACATGAATTCTTCCGGACTACGTCAGTCAATTCCAAAGATCGCATTTGTGATGAAAAGAATTTGTTTTAGAGTTTGCTGTCCAGAAACCCGTCAAAAAAAGAAGGAAAAATGTGTGTGAAAGAAAACAAAACAGGAGCAGAGTGATACGATAGGAATACAGAGACATATTTCTTGGGACTTGACCCTTGCAGGTAGGTGGACTGAAAGTAGTGTGTGAACAGAACAGAACCAATTCTGTCTGTTTACAACCGCATGAAAGCAGGAAAGAGATCGTCGTCAGATTGAATTACAATAACATTAACATGCTTCCATTTGAAACTTCTCGGTCTTCATCGTGGATTGACGCCCTCCCAAAGTCTAATAATTATTGAAGCCCTCCGTCGCTTCGCTCCGTCGGGCTTCAATTACCTTTGGTCGGGCGTCAATCCCCGATGAAGACCTTGAAGTTTCAAATGGAAGCATGTTAACCGATGTGTAATTAACAATGTAGCCTACAAATCTGCATTAGTTTCATAAACCTTGGAGGGTGAACTTTTCTTTTGACTAATACTAATAGTGTAATTCAGTGTGTGCTTGCTGTTGGTGAAGTTCTATTCTAATGCAAAAGTGCTGGTGGTTTTTTTGCAGTGACTAGCCGTCAACATATCAAAGGATTTTATCTGCGAATGCAACCTGTGGGAAGTGGCAACCTTATCTGCAGGCTGTTTGACTTAACAGCATTTGACATGTCCAACAGTACAGTGAGTATCGAAGATGTTTGCGTTTTTATAACAGTAAGAATAACAGCACTTTATCGTCCATTAAAATGATTACATTAAAATGAAAAACTGTCGTCGACACCAATCTGCCTGTTAACGATTTAAGACACACATTCAGGGTTTGGTTTACTAATGCGCCATTGGCGCATACAATCTTAAAATGTCCCATAAGAACTCCCCCCATCGTGTCAAAAGGCGCACTGAGCATAATTATGGGCACTGCGCCACCATATGGACACTTTACATCAGAGTTCAGCATTCAGAATGAGCAAAGAGAAAGCGCATGCAAGCCGAGTTAGATTTACACGCTGTGATTTGCTGTAGTGCATTGTATGCAACCAATCCGGCAAACTATTTTTTTTAACTTGCATGTTTGTCTTTGCGAACACATCAACCCAGCGTCAATCAATTCTTAAAAACAGTCTTGCACTAAGTCAATGTTTTGAGGATGTTCGTTTTGTTGAAGTTTCTTCCAAATCATTAGAAGCTGAATCACTTTGTTCGTCGCTTTCATAGCTATCCCCTTCTGTAGTTGCAATTTCAGCTGAGGTTGACAGGTGAGGCAGCCGAAATGAAATCTTTGGACTTTGCTTGACCCTGCAATAATCTTATTCTTTTTCTGTGGAGGCGTTATGTAATCAATCAATCAATGAGGCTTATATCGCGCATATTCCGTGGGTACAGTTCTAGGCGCTCTGCAGTGATGCCGTGTGAGATGAAATTTTATACGGCCATGTAATATGGAACATGAAAAAGTATCCAAATAATTATTTGACAAACGGAATGCCATAATGTAACATGCGCCTTGAGTCACCTTGTGTGGTGAGATATGTGCGCGATATAAATTCTCGTAAAAAAATAAATAAATAAAGCCAGACAAGAAGAAAATAAATAAATTACATGATTATGACATGCAGCTCTATTTGCTGCTTTTTATTTTGCTGGGTTTCAAGCTCATTCTCGCAAAGCATCTGCACACGTGCCTCTGTGCTGTGTTTGTGTGGCTGGTTTCATCAGTGCATGGTGAGTGCGTTCACTGCCTTGAGGATTTATTTTATCTCTTCTTTTCAACACCATTCATACAAATAATTGTTTACAGAACGTTTAAAGAAATATTAGGAGTTTGTTGTCATTGGTTAGTAGCCACAAGAAGTGGTTAGCATAGACTCAATCCTGTTGTTTGTGTGTCTCTGTGTGCGGGTATGGGGGAGGGGGTGGTGTGCCGGTCACTCCTCCCGTGACCAGCCACCTGCAATGTACGGGACAGTTTTGCTATGGCCCAAGGGTGTCCGTTCATTAGAGGGACTGCTGAGTTTACTTTACAACTTTCACTCCAAAATTCTATCACTTGCTTAAAAAGAATAACAAAATTATATGGTTTTGTTTGTTGTTGTTTTTGTCGGAGAATGAACACGGGAACAGTTTAGTCACAGATAATGATAGTTGAAGGATGGTCATTATTGCACTTTTTCATGAATTTCCCAATAATGGTTGATTGTCTGTTTGCAGAGCCTGAGGTTTGTTTACTCTATCTTTCCTTTACAATCTGCGGAAACCTACCAGGTCAAACTCGCCAGTCTTCCGGTTACCAGAGCTACTGAAGGATCGTATGAAAAATACGTCGTCTCCGTTCTGGCGCCTCGAGGTATGCCCATGCATATTTCCTGTGTGTGTCTTGTGGATTTTTTTCCACTAAGAATGAATATTTTCATTTCTTTTTATTTATTTATTTAAATCTAGTTTTGTTTCAATGCAATAAAATCAGTGTGACATTGTTAGGTCGGGTGGCCGAGAAAAAAACCATGTTAGCACTATTTGTGAAGGTTGCAATGAAAACTCCAGGCCGTGCAAGCCAGTTACATTTACAACAACAAATCATAAAAAAGTCAAATTTAAGGGGCTTACTGTCCGTCAGGTCTAAGTGCCTATGTTGGACATGATCGAGTTGGTTATACGATTTGTTTGTTTGTTTGTTTGCTTAACGCCCAGCCGACCACGAAGGGCCATATCAGGGGGGTGCTGCTTTGACATATAACGTGCGCCACACACAAGACAGAAGTCGCAGCACAGGCTTCATGTCTCACCCAGCCACATTATTCTGACACCGGACCAACCAGTCCTAGCACTAACCCCATAATGCCAGACGCCAGGCGGAGCAGCCACTAGATTGCCAATTTTAAAGTCTTAGGTATATATGACCCGGCCGGGGTTCGAACCCACGACCTCCCGATCACGGGGCGGACGCCTTACCACTAGTTAGGCCAACCGTGCCGGTAACAAATCACATGCTTCCTTTATAATTAAAGGGAAGCAATAAATTAAGTGTTTGAAGAGCTGTTTCTAGCCGTAAGATAAGTTTGTAGCTCCTGGTCCTGTGTGTTAATTACTTCAATGTTCTGTAGTCAATCACTCAGAGCTTGTTTTGTGTTCAGACTCAGACTGTCAATGTTGAAAAGTATACATTTATACTAATTATAGATTTAAAAAATAATTATTGAAATTTATTTGAAAACACCGCGTACAATTTGATGTGAAGTGCTGTATTAGAAAATACTTGCTTCTGGGAATACGTATTGTATTCTTTCATTCTTGTCAAAGTGGATTCATGGACAGATTTGTCAACAATAACAACACAATTTAAAAAGTCAAAATAAAGAAATGGAAATGAAAATTTCAACAACAAAATAAATCTGGAAAGAATTGTAAATGTGTGTGTGTGTGTGTGTGTGTGTGTGTGTGTGTGTGTGTGTGTGTGTGTGTTTATCTCTTTCCTTTACTTACTATGTATTTTTTCTTAAACCAGATCGTACTAAGATTCCAGTTGTTTATTCGGCGGACTGGAAAACTTGGATCATAGCACAGTCATATGCAGCAGAGTCTACGGTTGAAGTCAAGTTTGGATTTCCAGAGAAACTATCTTGGGCAGACAAAGCAAGTTTCACCCAGTACCTCATCCAGCTGGTGAATGATCAGTACCGAGTTTCGAATCAGACCACTTACATCAGACGAGTAAGTATGTACAGTGGAACCCCCCTTTTAAGACCCCCACTGAATTTAAGACTTTATTCTGTTCATAAACTCTGTAAATTTAATTACCCCCAGTTGCTGCGGCCTCGCTGCGAGCCTCACCATAATGCTTTGTTCCTATCAGGGCGCGCGCGCCGCGCTAGCTGCATGCAGTAGCCAACATGCTTGGCTGTGTGGATTTTCTTGTTCTGATTTCATGTCTCATTTTATTGTTGTGATGTTTGCTCAGTAATTCAGTTTTCTTTTCTTCTCATTTCAGAATAATTCTGGGAGTGTTGCTGTGCATAATTTTACTGGTGTATCAAGTGGAAGGTACAGGGTGCAGGTAAGTAATTGACTGATTTTTGGGGAGAGGGATTTTGTGATAGAGTGATACTATGATCATGAGCTTAATAATAGCATGCATGATTCATTTGCAGTGCAGGTTTAGTTCAGCAAACAAAAAAAACCTTTATTGGTAATTTGAAAAGAGTGAGATTTAGGGATCTGTAATTGATCGAAGTGGGGGTAGTGGTATTCTTTTTTACTTGCTTTACTTTTCAAACCGTAATAGAAGTTATCTTATTTAAATTGACCACCAACAATAAAATATAACAATTAAATAAATAAGCAAAATGGGTTAAAGGACCTACTTCAGCTATTTTTTTCTTTCATGCAGGTTCAGCCAAAAGATACATTGAGAACGGATCGTGCTGGATGCCAGTGCTGGAAAAACGGTCCTTTTGGAATCAGAGACTGCCAACCATGCAAGACATCTGTAACTAAAACATTTAATTTTGGTATAAGTGAGTTACAATTTATGCACTTTATGATACTGTGAATTAATATTCTGGCTTGCGGAAGTTACCACCAATATTCTGGATTGCGGAATTTAACCACCAGAGTTTTTGACGTTGGTGCACGGTATATATTATATGACTTGAATGTTACAGCTTATCATACAAAGAGTAATGAATATATGTCAACTTTGTTTACAAGCTTGTCTTACTGGAAAAGTGATTCGGTGAGGAGTTTGTTGTTAGGTTATGTGACACTCTTGGATTGGCCACAATATTTTGGTCAGAGCTAATATAGCTGGATTTTTTGTGTTCTCGCAAGTATAACAGTAAAACCACCTTTAAACCATAGGTCATGCATGACCTGTTGATCGATGTGTAATCTTATATATGGTACTTTAAATTTAACATTGCTTCTCGTTCAAAACTGTGTACACACCTCTTTGTACACCCGGCCTGTCCATATTCTCACAAGTCTGAATTAGAAAGTGTTTATTGAATGCAAAGCCACACAAAAGCACAGACAATTCCTGGAAACAGAGTCAGAGACACAGACTCACAGTAAGGCAGAAACAATACAATTAATACAAAACAGTACAGCCCTTTGTTTCTGATTTGTGGGTGCAAACAAACAAATGTCAATTGTTTATGACCCTTTCAGTTGCACTCTAGCTGTCATTTGGATGCTCCAAGTCCAACACAGTGCAACAATGCAACAAATGATTAAAAAACAAATTGTTGTGTGACTTTCTGAGAGGACTGTCGTTTGTTTTGCAGGTACTTCAACTTCCACAACATCAACAACTTCAACTTCCACAACATCAACAACTTCCTCCACTGTAAGCGAGGAGCCAATTTCTGAACCCCATGTTGCACCCTCAGACGAAAAATTGGAGTCTTCAGGTCCTGGTGCCAGGGTGATCGTACCGGCTGTGATCGTACCTGTGGTGCTGGTGGCTGGGCTCATTGCGGGTTCGTTCTTCTGGAAGCAGCGTAAGGCTGGTGGAAAAGCAGGTAAAGGTTGACCTTTTTCACTCAAACATTGACTTTCGTAATTACAATTTCATACAAATAGAGAGGCAATTCATTTTGGTGCCAATTAAGTGCCATTCCCAAACTATTTTTATCTGTCATTGAAGGTACAGTTTGCTTACTCAAATGTCTGAATACAGCTACATATATTTCAGCCTGAGAGGTTTGATATTTATTCATTTTGGTGCCAAATTGCCGCTTCAACTGTCAAAGTTGTACTTTGTAGCTAAACTATTTTTCACCTGTCAAAGTTGTAACTTATCCATAACAATCTTTTGAACATATCTCTTGACAACTACCATCAAGAGAGGAAGAGACTTTGTCAGTTGGTGTGTTGGTGACTGTCCGCTAGATAGAGAGAGGTTTTAAAATATTTACAATCATGTTTCTTTAATTACAGGTATAAGGCTTAACCGCAATGAAAACAACGTGAACGGGTTCAGCAACGTCTTCAGAAAATTTGACACCTTGGTTCCTGGCATGGGAAAAGGTTTGTTTCTCTCTCTCTTTATCTCTCTCTCTCTCTCTCACTATCTCACACTCTATATCTCACACTCTATTTCACACACATACACACACACACGTACACACACACACACACACACACACACACACACACACACACACACACACACACACACACATATCCTCACGCAAGTCCACCGCCTTTTTTCTTATTTCAGAATAGAATCCTTGGATAAGAGAAGTATAAAATTACCGTAATGTTTTTCTATGCGAGTTCTCAGGATTTTAACAAACTTTAGATGTCAGAAAGAACCAAAAATGTCCCCTCAGCTTTCTCATAAGGAGGTTGTACTTAATTCAGGAGGAATAAAGTGTATAACAGAGGGGATAACATCACCTGATGAGAGAAAATAGTTCTTCACTATTGTAAAAGGTTGACATGGGCGATTTCTAAATCCTCGTTTCTTTCGTCATTTGGTTGGTTGTACACAGTTTCTATTGAACCAATTTGATTTTTCTGCAGGCATTAACACTTTGACGGGCTGATTTTGTTCTCCAGAATTGAAAGTGCCCCAGGTAACCAGAAAGACGGTTCTTCTGCTGGCCTCAGAGGACCACAAGTACTTCAGCCAGGCCCTGAACAACTTCTCCACCTTCCTCACGCTCCACTGCCAGTGTGACGTCATGTTTGCACCGGAACAGCTGGCTGACGTTCGCAAGACGGCAAACAGCTACTGCTGGCTGTCTGGCAAGATTAACCAAGCCGATGTTGTCATCATCGTCACCTCTCAAGTATGTCATCTTCCATGACGCATTTTAAACTAACTTGACTAAATAATAGATACAACAAAGCTTATGTAACAAACAAACAAACAAACAAAATATGTATAATGGTAACTGTTCAGTTTCTGTTAAAATAGCATCAAAAACACCTCTGACCCTTCGGGTTAGCCAACGTTGTCATCGTCTGAAGTAAGCTCCTTTCCTGAATGAGACAAAACTGAATGTTTTGTTTTCTTCTTCACTTATATTCACTTGAGGAATCATTAGAAGTATAAATAATACTCAGCAGGAACTGTGCATTTGTTGTCCAAAAAAAGCTTCATGTTCAGGTTATTATAGATGTTTTTTAGGTAGAGCTTCGGAACTTCACAATATCCTTTCAGGGTTCAGTGGTTTCCATCCATGGTAAAAGTCTGGTTGACCCTTATCAATTTTTGAAGGTCATGTGCAGCAGGGTCATGATTTAAAGTAGAGCGCATATGCCTTCAGCAAGTTCAGGCTTTGGTCATCTCAATACATGGTAAAAGTGGGGTTGACCGCAGTCAACTTTTCAAGGTGAGCAGCTTTAGGTTTGAAATATTTATTTCTGATGTTTTTGAAGGAAAGAGCTTTGAGAAAGACAGCTTCATCCCCGATGCTGAGTACGGCCGATAATTTATTAGGAAAGGCGGTAATTGATGCGCATGCTTGACACGAGCTCTCACTTACCACCCCTTCACTTTTCCTTCCCAGTAAAAGCTGTCCCGTACTTTTTCCAGTCCTTTTTGACACATGTTTCTCTTGTTCATCAGGCAGCCTGTCGCCAGTACCAAGCCTTCCAGAAAGGGCAGGTGTACAAAGAAGCCGACCTAGGTCCGGAGGGGGACCTGTTCACACCAGGAATCAAGCACATCTGTGGCAAGATCGCCAGTGGGGAAGATGTTTCCAAGGTGATGATGGTCCGTTTTGAGCATACTGCGTCTAAGCACCGTCTTCCGATCTCTGCACTGCCACCATCTTTCTACCTGCTACCCACCCGCTTGAAGTCTTGTCTACTTCACATTCATGGCCTGGACGAAAACAACATGAACTTGTCAACGGTGAGCCCCAGGATGAATTATGTTCTTGTGAAATTAAAGGAATGCTCCGTACAGTACGTGGCTGATAGGATCTAGCATTTCGAGTTTGTGAATTGCTAAGAGAGCGTGAAAGGTAATTCAATGGATACTTAGCACTCTACTCAGAAAGCTAACAGATGTGCAAATTACTGAAGTTGCTGCTTTGTTGATTTATTTTACTGCAGTTGTTGCTTTTAAAAAGATGCTTGATTTGTAATATTTATTCACCCCAGTTAACTGAGAAGAGTAGCATGTCTGCTTGCCTCTTTGCAGTCATAGATCACACTTCTCTTTGCACCAGTCTAATGGTAAAGATCGACAGCCTGAATTCTCTGATTGTTATCTCTGTTGGGTCCAGCTCTCATGTGTGTGATGTGTTTCAGGTGAACTTGCCACTGCAGGGCAATGTACAGGAGCTGCAAGGAGGGAAAGAGTGGCTCAATGCAGTGAGCGAGGCCATGGCATTCGAACGTGAGCACCCCGCCTGGTTTGAGGAGAAATTTGGCAGGCTTGTCGACACGAGCGACAAAGACAAGCCAGATTACGACACCCAAGTCGGATGTGATTGACAAATATTTTTAAGGGTCCCTGAAAATTTCATCTAGATATCTTATGGTTTTTGTTGGCGTCTTTAAAGTCAATGGTTGTAATTTTTCATACAGGTCATGGTCAGTTTCCCTTAAACTATTTCATGACGAAGAACAAAAAATGTAACGTTCGCACAATCGGGGAGTTTGTAGCCCGTGAAGACTCACCCAACATAAATGTTTCCATGCAATCATAAAATATGGTGCAAGTTTTTAAAAAATATGCCTGCAAAAGACCAAGAGTATGAACACTGTATCTGAAATGAGAGATAAGGGATACATTGGTTTTTGATTTTGTTGTTGCAATTTTCACCTTCAGGAGCTGGCATATTGGCTTTATAACTACATTAAATGTATTTCTGGCTCCTGTCTGCATAGTAAATCCAGGCAAAGAGTGAACAGTATCTCTTTCACATCATCTCCTGTGGAATCTCTTCACAAGAACTCAATCAAACTTCTATCAGCATAAACTGCACCATCAATCTCGAGTTCATTGCACAAATCACATCAAAAACATTCTCTACAACTGAGGTCTGCAAGTTAAATGCAGGGGAAGGTTCCAAATCATTACGGGCCGGGCAGTGAATTACTACTGGAATTCTTCTTATAATCCACTTTCTCCATTGGAAAATAAGGTGCCAATTCCTCTCCAAAAATTCTGGTATTCAAATCATTTTCAATTAAAAAAAACCCCATAATTTTAATGTCTACTCCATAAAACAAGACTAAAAAAACCCAACCTTACAATCAAGTAATGAACGATCATGGCATTTTTTTTGTCAGGAGCTGCTGGAAAATATCTGTTCACAAGCATATCAGAATCTTTCGCTGCGTGTCCAATTTGATTGAATAGTCTCTTTTTCACACTGTCTCTGGTTTGTTTTGCAGAAGGCAGTGTCTGGTAAAAATTTCTTTTGTGTGTTCCCATTGCTGTCATAATTTTGTAGTAACAAAAACAAACATGGCTGAAGTTGGAAGGAAACATACTGCTCAAAATGGCAGCACAAAGAGGACTTGGATCAGATCAGCAATAGGTGGTCTGATCTGATGTGTATATATATATGTCTAAACTTGAAACAGACAATCATTTGTCCACAAATATAGACATTTTTTTGCGTATCTTGATTTGATGATGCTTGGAAACCTGATATTTACGCAATTATTAGAAGAGATAAATTAATCTGCAATTTTGTTTGATTGTTCTGTACTTATTCAAGCTTATTTTGGGACTGGTCAGTTTATTCTTCTTAACAAATGAAAATAATAACTGTGAATATCAAACACATTGAATGGCAACCTGCATTATCAATATCAATTGTTAGGATTCACATTACTTAAAAAAAATGATAATTAAACTTGTAGGCTGGCTTTGTGCATTTTAGCATGTTAATTAGCCTGACTTGCATTCCTTGATGGGAAAAAAAGGACAAAAGGAAACTGAGCAGGTTCTCATTTCTCTAGTAGAAGTAGGTGTTTTTTTGTTTGTTTTTTCTTCTTTTTTCGGTTTTTACTAATGTTGTCATTGCCTTTTCAAAGGTGCGCTAATTTTTTGTTCATTAATTCTGTCGTATACTTCAGGTTTTGTTAATTGATTTATACAGGGTTATCTGGTGTCATTGAATACGCAGAGTAATGTTAATTTTGGTATGTCTTTGTATACATTTTCCCTTTTGCTCCTTGATTTTCACATCCTAATAGGCCATCGGCAATTGTTTAATGTTTTTTTCTTACATTCATGATTTATGTATTTTCTTGCTGTTGTGTGTGGACTCTCTCTTTTTTCTGGTGTTCTTACTGGATATAATTTCTTAGTTTTGCCAGTATGGGGACCAAAACACTTTGATTTTCTTGTTTATGGACTTAGTTGGATACAAGTACTGATTTCATGATGATGTGTATATATATGAGCTCTTTTATCTGAGCTCAAGTCTCCATTGTCCTAAAAGCACCTCGATCTATAGCCAGACATTACACATAAGAAATGAAGGAAAAAAGATACACGTATAGCAAACACAAAACAACAAAACACAAAAAAGCACAGCCACTGCAGTGTGACGAATGGCATTTCTGCTATGAACAGCTAGGGTATTACCAAATGTTTTAAAAGCACATGTAAGTCTGGCAAGTAGAAGGTTTTACGAGCGCTTGCTTTAACTGAACCCCCCGCGGGTTAGGGGGAAGAATTTACCCGATGCTCCCCAGCATGTCGTAAGAGGCGACTAACGGATTCTGTTTCTCCTTTTACCCTTGTTAAGTGTTTCTTGTATAGAATATAGTCAATGTTTGTAAAGATTTTAGTCAAGCAGTATGTAAGAAATGTTAAGTCCTTTTGTACTGGAAACTTGCATTCTCCCAGTAAGGTAATATATTGTACTACGTTGCAAGCCCCTGGAGCAATTTTTTTATTAGTGCTTTTGTGAACAAGAAACAATTAACAAGTGGCTCTATCCTATCTCCCCGCCCCGCCCCCCCTTTCCCCGTCGCGATATAACCTTCGTGGTTGAAAACGACGTTAAACACCAAAAAAAGAAAGAATGCTTTAACTGAGTAAATGCGTCCATTTGCTTTAATTTCTCTCTGTCTTTTGATTTTACTGCTTGCCTCTAGTTCCTTTTTTGAGTCACTTGAGAAAAAGTGACTCTATGTAATCGGTCAGTGTTAGTCTGTCCGGCCGGCCGTCCGGCCGGCCGTCCATAGACACCACCTTAACGTTGGACTTTTCTCGGAAACTATCAAAGCGATCGGGCTCATATTTTGTTTAGTCGTGACCTCCAATGACCTCTACACTTTAACGATGGTTTCGTTGACCTTTGACCTTTTTCAAGGTCACAGGTCAGCGTCAAAGGAAAAATTAGACATTTTATATCTTTGACAAAGTTCATCGGATGTGATTGAAACTTTGTAGGATTATTCTTTACATCAAAGTATTTACATCTGTAGCCTTTTACGAACGTTATCAGAAAAACAAGGGAGATAACTAGCCTTTTCTGTTCGGCAACACACAACTTAACGTTGGGCTTTTCTCGGAAACTATAAAAGTGACCGGGCTCAAATTTTATGTGAACGTGACTCATTGTGTTGTGAATAGCAATTTCTTCCTGTCCATCTGATGCCTCATATAATATTCAGAACTGCGAAAGTGACTCGATCGAGCGTTTGCTCTTCTTGTTTATTCATCTTTTATCTGTGTGGTATCATGCTCCAGGCGAGAATGGCACCTGAGCCTTTTCATAGTTATGAATGATATTTTTGGCCCAAACAAACTTAACCATTTTACGCATTTTAAAAACATGTTTTGAGAGAAATATATTTTATTGCATATTCATTTTACTTTCTTTAAGTGTGTAACCAAAATTTTACTGGAAATTAAATCATTTACTCTTTATGAAATTATTACAGCCTACCTTGTGTGTTACTTGTGTGTGTTTGTATGTTTGTTGTGGTTGTTGTTTACGTTCACACTGATTTAGACGAAATCGAACTTGTTGCTGTAGATGAATACACAATCACCAAGTGCATCACACCTTCAATCGATCACCAGTCATTGCACAATTTGATAGCTGCAGTTAAAAAGAATTGAACAGACAGCACAGATTCAGACACACACATTTTTTAATTCATACACACACACACACATGTGCACATGCACACACACACACACACACACCACACTTCCATACGCAACTCAGTTTAGGGACATGCAAGCACCCTCGATCACAACAACTGGCTGCTACCACTGTGATAATTTCAACAGTGACAGAAAGACTGATGATAACATTAACAATAATTAAAAGATTACAAGGAGAAGAAATGACAATTGAATCTCAGTACATTTATTGTAGTTCCATTTGCTGTCATCTTTTTACCCTTCAAATTCCTGATAATCAAGCAAAAACCCCAGAAAACTACATGTATTCCCGAAATGTTGTTGTTGTTGTTGTTTTTGTTGTTGTTGGCGGCAGTATGTGTGTGTGTGTGTTTTAATTTCCTCATTTTGCTCATTCACGAATTTTTTGACGTCAAATAATGGCTTTCACCACTGCACACCGCATGGATGAGATCAACATAGAAAGGGAAAAAACTTACACACACAAAAACAAGTCGCGTAAGGCGAAAATACAACATTTAGTCAAGTAGCTGTCGAATATGCATGGCGCTGGTGGACAATATTCACTTTTTTGGCCTAAAACACACTTTTTTGGCCAAAAACGTACATTTTTGGCCAAAAAAGTGTGTTTTTGGCCAAAAAGCATAGTCGAACTCACAGAATGAAACTGAACGCAATGCAACGCAGCAAGACCGTATACTCGTAGCATCGTCAGTCCACCGCTCACGGCAAAGGCAGTGAAATTGACAAGAAGAGCGGGGTAGTAGTTGCGCTGAGAAGGATAGCACGCTTTTCTGTACCTCTCTTCGTTTTAACTTTCTGAGCGTGTTTTTAATCCAAACATATCATATCTATATGTTTTTGGAATCAGGAACCGACAAGGAATAAGATGAAAGTGTTTTTAAATTGATTTGGACAATTTAATTTTGATAATAATTTTTATATTTTAAATTTTCAGAGCTTGTTTTTAATCCAAATATAACATATTTATATGTTTTTGGAATCAGCAAATGATGGAGAATAAGATGAACGTAAATTTGGATCGTTTTATAAAACATTTTTTTTTTTTACAATTTTCAGATTTTTAATGACCGTCCAAAGTCATTAATTAATTTTTAAGCCACCAAGCTGAAATGCAATACCGAAGTCCGGGCTTCGTCGAAGATTACTTGACCAAAATGTCAACCAATTTGGTTGAAAAATAAGGGCGTGACAGTGCCGCCTCAACTTTCACGAAAAGCCGGATATGACGTCATCAAAGACATTTATCAAAAAAATGAAAAAAATGTTCGGGGATTTCATACCCAGGAACTCTCATGTCAAATTTCATAAAGATCGGTCCAGTAGTTTAGTCTGAATCGCTCTACACACACACACACAGACACACATACACCATATGACCCTCGTCTCGATTCCCCCCTCTACGTTAATACATTTAGTCAAAACTTGACTAAATGTAAAAAGAAAGAAAGAACAGAAAGATGTAAACAAAGACAATGAAGGTAACACTGCAACATTCATGCTGTAGCCGGAAAAGATGTGTAAGTGGGCTAGATTCAGTCGATAAAGGCGGATCGTCAAACCCCATGGCCTTGGTGGCGGAGGTTCAAATATTGGAATAATCAAGTTTTCGAGACAAGGTCTCCTACACCGTTAAAATAAAAACAAACCACTTGCTTGACCGTAGAGTACTCAACACAATAATATTTGAAATATCGTAGAATATCTTTTTGATGTTACTTTTACATCATAACCCATTTTCTTTTACCAAATCTTCCCCGGATATATATTTGTAATGGTATAAGCGACTCAAGGAAAGAAAATCAATGGCGTCGGAAGAAAGCAAGCTGATGAATGGAATTGAAGACGGACAAAATGTGCCTCGCACTGTCCAAACTCAAGGGAATCCGGCCGAGATTTCTAGACCTAATAATTTTCAAAGAATTGCCCAAAAGAAGATGATGGTGAAGAGTTTTCCGAGAAACAAAAAGCTTGAAAAGTTGGCTGTGTATTCCTCTTGCAAGGTTTGTTTATGTTTGAAAGGAGCGTTTGGAGTTGATTCAACTTCCAGTCCAAGTTATAGCGTATACTACGGTGTGAAACATATTCTTTTTGGTCTTAAGTCAGGTACCGGGTAAAGTAGTTATCTTAATGTTCGCGAATCAGAAATTCAATTGCCGTGTACTGACTGAGCGAGGACACTAAAATAGTAATAGTGAGAACTGAGACTAAGAAGAAATAAGAATAGACAGATCTAGATCTTTGATCTCTGTGTTCACTCTATTTGGTAATGTTGAACTTTATCGTTGTAAATGAATAGCTCACAATACCGTGGCATCTAAGCCTCCAATTTTGCAGAACCTGCTCTAGTAAGCATAACAACTAAACAAGTAATTTTAAATACCTTTGAAGTCACCGAATGAACTGCCTTTTGTTTGTAAACGTCATGCATGGGTTTTAGAATTGACAGGCGCAGTGGCCTAGTGGATAAGACGTCGGCCTCCAATGTTGAAGGTTGAGTGTTCAAATCCCGGTCAATCGTGCCGGGTGGAGATTTGTTTGATCTCCCAGGTCAACTTATGTACAGACCAGTGACAGTACTGTTAGTGTTAGTACCTTATCCCCCTTCGTGTGTACTCGCAAGCACAAGACCAATTAGATACGCACACAAAAATCCTGTAATCCATGTCAGAGTTTAGTGGATTACAGAAACACAAAGATATGGATCATGCACTAAAAATGCTGCAGAATAATCGATAAGACGATTGTGGTGGCTAAACGGATAAAGAACAGAAAGGAGGAAAACATCAGCACAGCCGCCATTTCAAAAGATAGGCAACTCTGTTGATATTAAGTATGCATTTTTGTCAATCAAATGACCAAAGTAATAAATTATGCTCAGGTTTGGACTTTGGAGTTCGATCCGTTGTTTAATTTTACGATAAATATTCTTTGGTTTGATCAAATTTAAAGGAACTTGCATCAAAAATAAGTCCAGAATGCTACTAGATCAGTGGATGGTGAGCAATGAATTTACAAGTACAACGCTAAAGTTGAACATTACCGTCTGTTTTGCATAATTCGTGAAGATATATATTTCAGTTGATGAAACGCACACATTTTATAATCCAATTTTGTTTGTTAAATTGTTCAATTTCTTGCACTTGCAACTTGCATAATTCACATTTTGTACATTACGATTGACTTGAGATATAGAGTTGTTATTTTAGACTGAAGGGTGCACGTGCAATGGATGGAAGAATCCGAATCCACCCCCAAATCCACCTAGGATGGACGTTTCACAGCCCCTGGCCAACCTGACTGATCCCTGCAGAAGTTGCGCACACAGTCTGGGTAGGTATTAAGATGTACAATCAAAGAATCATGCACACTACAAACACTGAATTGTTACAAATTTTATTTTATGTAAAGTTTTGATATGACTCTTTATAAGTTGAAAGTTGTTTAAACTTTAAAGTTATTGTTAAATGACATTGTATGGTGCAGGGATGTTGCAACAAATTCATACCTATAGGACAAATGTCCTGAGTTCTTCGGCATCAATAGGACATTTGACCGCTTTCAGAAAGTGTAATAGGACATTATAAATTTGCGCCAAACAGCTTATAACACATTCCATGGAATTGTTTCTAAGTCATACGCACACACACACACACCCACGCGCGCGCGCTGTAAAACACATACAATAATATAGTAAATACATCAACACAGTGTGCGTATAATGTTGTATTTGTTTAGTTTCAAAGAAACCACAGAAAAGAAACCAACATGAACAACTTCAGAGCTCTTACTTTAATTACAAACTGCATGATTTGGATAAAAGTTGAAAAACAAAATGATCGGTTTGATCTAATGCTGATCTTTTGCAGGCTTTAGGTTTTTTTCAGCGGCATAATTCAGTGCTTCGTCTTGTATCGAAAACAAGAGCAGACAACACATTTAGTCAGTTGTAGTTGTCTCCCGTACTCCTGTAGCATGCATGCACTGATCTAAAAATAATCCACTATTTTTAGATCAGTGCGCTGCACCGAGACGGTTATACCCAAACGGCGCATACCGCAAACGGTTCGGGAATTCCCGACAAAAGAAAAGATCCGCACGCGGCACTGGCAACTTCAGTGTCAGCTGAACACGAGAGCGTTCGGTCTTTTTAGAAGATTTGTATCTTGAAATGAAAATTAACGAATATCGCGCTGTCCGAAGGAAGGAGTACATATCGGACAATGACCACGCTCAGGCTAAAACGATAGGACATCTGACCGACATGCGGCAATGTGAATCGGACATTTGGGGATTTTCATCGTTATATGTCCGATGCCTAACGACATCCCTGATGGTGTATGCAATGATGAATATATCACTTTCATTGTTTCAGTGTGCTTGTGCTATACCTTGCAAAGTTCACCTTGCTTTCTGTTGATAGCAAGGAACTGACACCTATGTTTCACTTTCAGAAAGGAAATAAAAACAACAGTAATAAAAAAATTCAATAAACACCAAAATGACACTAAAAATATTATATATGTATTACAAAACAGCATAAATATTTGTATTTTGTCAAATTGTTGTTTAGATTTAATCGTATTACTATAGTATTAATTACTTAGCAAGTTGAACAAGATTCAAGGAATGCAGAATGACAACAACTGAACAAGAAATGTGTGTGTGAATGCTTCAGGTTCCCACGTCTCTCACCTGGAAAACGTGGACACGGATGAGCTGGATCGCCTGCTGCGGATAGTGGTGGATGTGGAGAACCTCTTCATGTGTGTGCACAGGGAGGAGGACTCGGACACCAAGCAAGTCTACTTTGTTCTCTTCAAGGTCAGTAGTCACTTCCTCTGTTGTCTATTTCTCCTTCTCTATTTGAAAAACATTGGTGCATCTCACTGTTTTAACAAAATTCTATGGTCAGCAAGCACTGAAAAACTGTCTTAGGTATCATGTCACGGTGGGTAGGTTGTTGAGTTAAGTCAGTAAAGGTTTACCTTACCTTACGTACCTTACTTTATGCATGCAAAATGTAATTTATTTGTAAAGTGTTGTATTTTGTTTCAGTTGATGAGAAAATGCATACACAGCCAGAGCACTCCAGTTGTAGAAGGTCAGATTGGCAAGCCACCCTTTGAGAAGCCCAGCATTGCAAAGGTGGGTGAAACAATAAGTTCCACTCTGTTTGTGTCACTGTTTTGTGTGTTTTGCTTTGTTTAGAAGTGAACATTAGTGTTGTTGTTGGTCTGGTAGTTACCACAATTGAAAGTCCTGGGAGGCAATTTGTGTTACATCCAAACAGGTAGCAAAAGCTAAAATAATCTTGAAAAGGACAATTTTACTTTGACATTTTAAAGCAATACTACTTTACTAATAACAGGTTATTTCAAGGTGTTACAAAGTGTATGATGCAAGTACAGTCTTTGTGTGTGACACTATGAACAGTGTTTCTCATGGTGTGATATACTGTGTGATGTAGTTATTGTCCTATCAACATGAAAATGTATACTAGTTTGTGCGTTTTCACAATTTCAGAGATGTAGTTATAGTCCACAACCATGCAGATTAAAAAAATTACGAATTGGGTTTCAGGGTGAGACTTTTATTTAAAAAACACACAAAACTTATAAGTGCAATCGAGCTGACCAAGATAATGCATGGAATTATGTTTCAGGGTGTGACCAACTTTGTCATGTACAAGTTTGGCAACCTGAACCAGAAGGAGTGGCAGACAATGTATGACCTGGCCAAAATGTTCCTGCACTGTCTGAACCACTGGAAGCTGGAGACGCCCACCAGCAGGGCCGCCAGATACGGCAATTCTGACATCAAGGACTACAAGGTCAACTACACCAGGTACACTCTTATGTCATACAGTGGAACCTTCCTTCCGTAAGACCCCCGATTTCAGACTTCTTCCATTTTTTTTACCTTGCTTTTTCCAGATTTTCTGTTCAAAAGCTTTGCAAATTAACCTCCATTTTAAGACCTGATCTTCTCAGATTTTCAGAGGTCTTAAAAGGGGGGGTTGGATTGGATTGGATTGGATAAGATTTACAGTCCAGTGAGGTTACCCTCATGGAAATTCGGGCTGCTTTCTCCCTGGGGAAAGCGAGCTGCCATACATACGGCGCTACCCATATTTTTTATTTTTTTCCTGCATGCGTGTATTCATGTTTCCTGAGACTTAATGCCGTGTGAAATGGAATCACTGTACTGATAGACTAAACCCACTGCGAATCAAACTGACACAAGCATATAAAGAGATGCACGCAACTGGCGTGTGTTGGAAAGTCGCAGCTCTTTGTGTGTTCAACAGCCTACATGACATAGAGCAAGTGAGAGAGAATTGTTTTCAAGAAAGGTGAAAAACTGAAGTGTTTCTGGGAACGGAATCCGGAGTTGCTTGAATGGCACACTCGACAAACTTCACAGTAAAAGTGGCCAGGTTGTCTGTTAAATATCCCAGCATGCTAAGACTCACTCTTGAAATAGAAGAGCAAAACACCTCTAGGGGAGTTATCTCAAAACTAAGACATCAATGGGCGGTTCTGGTGAGGTTATGCCCCTTCTTTCTTTTGGCTGGTAACAGGCAGAACCTCGCTGCAAGATCACACGAGAAAGGGGAAAAAACGTGCATTGGTCCCAAATAGCATGTCGCTCTGGTAACACTTCGTGTGCAAGTCATGCATTTTATACGGTAAAAAGACAATGGTAACAGGCGGAACCTCGCGGCAAGATCAGGCCTAAAAAAAAAATAGGTGTGGTTACGGTAACCCGACCTACCCCATTTTTAGGGGCCGACCCTATAACTTTTTATTACATTTGTCAAAAAAAAACCAAGAAAACGAGTGCAGAAAACGCAATGAAAGCGAAAGCGCTCGAGTCGCACACTTATTTCCCTGTCAAGTAGGTTTAATTTGTACACATTAGAAAAAAAAGTTAAAAAAAAAAAGTGATTGCCTACCTTCCTACCCTATTTTTTTTGGCTATGTTACCGTAACCACACCTATTTTATTTTTTTTTGGCCTCACAGGAGTTGTCTCGCGTTATCACCCCAGAAGCGCTCATTGTTGACAGCAGTTATGGTCCTTCCTTGCTTTTGTTTGTTGATCTGCTCATGATACTGACTAAACAAACAGCTGGGGAGAAAAACACACAATTAAATACTGTCAGTGTAATATAGCAACATATTTGTAAAAAAAACCAAACACTAAGAAAAACAACAAAAAGAACAAAACTGGAGTTTGCGTGAAAAGTTTTATCTGAAGTTGAGGGGAAAAAACTCTTGACTAAGTCTTACCATGGAAGCGACCAAACTTAATTTTCTTTCAGAACAAACTTTGTTTGAATGATGGATTGGTCATGCATGTGACTTTTTCTAGTGTTAAAAAAAAGCCATCTTCTTCCCTCCAACCAACTTTGCAATCTGGCTGTAGTTTTGTGTTTTAGAAGTCATATTTTGCAGGAAAAACAGGTAATGGATGTCAACTGGTGTGGATTGTTGACCATGATGGAGATTTGAATCACCTTGTTGTTCAGGACAGTAGTATAAATATTTTTTAGATGGACATCAAAAGAGGGTGAAATACCCAGGTTTCAGTTATAAATGGTTTTTTTCTTCTCAGATATAAACTTTAATCTGCATCTGTGAAACTGAATGCAAGAGAGAGACAGTAAACTGTCACTGTCAAAAATAAAACAAAAAAGTGAAAAACTCATGTTTGCTTTTCAGATGGCTATGCTTCTGCCATGCCCCTGCCTTCTGCGACAGCCTGGAGCGCTATGAGACAACGCTGATCTTCGGCAGGAATTTGCTGCGTCAGGTGTTCCATACCATGCGTCGTCAGCTGCTGGACAAATTCCGTGCAGAGAAAGACAGGATGCCGCCAGACAAGAGAGCTTTGGTGCTGAACCACTTCCCTAGGTCTGTGCTGGCTTCTTGTCTTGGTTTTGCAGTTGTTTCTACTTCACCAAATAAATGCTTAGCCAGATCTCCTTCTCTTGCAGTCGATGTGTAGTTTAGTGTGAAATGAAGAAATGACAATTGAGATTAACGTTTTTATCGCTGTAGCATATATCGGTACCTCAGTCTGTGATTATTTGCAGAGAGACCAAACTTTGGAGTCAAGCTGTCTCACAGACCCAGGCATGGGAATTGTCCGCCGAATGGCGGATTTCCGCCGAATTTTTTTTTTGTTCCGCCGAAAATGCAAAAGTGTCCGCCGAAAAAATAAAGGGGGGAGGCACACAAAAAAAGCATCGGTTACTTTGGCCTTTGCGCAAAAGCCCGCGAAAACTTTCCGTACTTTGTTCACGCACTGCTACCGCCCGCCTCAGTTATTGAACTATTATGTTTGAAAGTAAACCAGATTGCACAGATTGTGTTACAAGTTAAATTTTCCTGTTTGTCTCAACAGATAAATTTTTTTACAAATTTAAACCATATATAATACATGTAAGCAAAATTTGGTACATTTTTGTACTAAAAACTCTGATTCTAAAAACAGAATTTAATGGCAAACTTGGAGCTCAGATGACACCAGATTGCACCATCTGGGTTCTTTGGAGAAAAAAAATTTCCGGGGGGGCATGCCCCCGGACCCCCCTAGTAAGGCTAGGCGCTTCGCGCCGTCGACTTGACGCTTCGCGTCTTCAGTTATAAATTTTCCGCCTTTTTTACAATTTTCAATTCCCATGCCTGAGACCGTCATGAGGATCTTTTCCCTCTTTAATCATTTTATGTGTGTGTGCATTATTATAAAATTGAGTTATCTAATAATTGTATGTGTGTGTGCATTATTATAAAATTGAGTTATCTGAAGTGGGATGGACCTGTGTACTGTACAATACTGAGTTGAACAAGAAGCTATTTTCACTGAGGAATTTTCATTATTTAAATTCAACCACTTGAAGAAAGATATTCATCTCATAAAGTTGTCAGTTGTTAATCCAGCTGTGACATTCCTGTCTGGCTGACAGTTAGAATGGCTATTATTTAATTTTAACCACTTGAAAAATATTCATCACAGAAAGTTTTTTGTTGTGAAGCCACCTGTGGCATTCAGGTCTGCCTGACAGTTCAAATTCCAGTTACAAATCCTTTGCTTTGTTTTGTTTGGCATGAGTGTTTTACCCAATACATCATATATTTGAATGTTTTGTACAGGTTTCTGAGCATGCTGGAGGAAGAAGTATACAGCGCCACCTCCCCCATCTGGGACACAGACTTCACCCACAACCAGACCAACTCTGCCAACCTGCCGCTCTCACCCACCTTAGGTATTAGCAGACTTGTAGAGTATTACAGTTTGGTACAGTGGAACCCCCTTTTTAAGACCCCAAATTTAAGACTCCCTCTTTTTTATGACCTTGTTTTCTCGGACTTTCTGTTCATAAACTCTGTCAAATTACCCTTTTTAAGACTCCCTCCTTTTTAAGACTCGATTTTCTCAGATTTGTGGAGGTCTTAACACTTTCGCGACGGGAGGTGAATAAATCAGTAGCAGCGCTGACACGCCCATGGACGGGATGTGCATTTTTCAGTAACAGTCATACAAGGTACACGACTCGTGATTGCTGCCCGGTTTTTGAAGATTGCAATAAATTGAGTTGTTTCCCTTGATACACGTGGTTTCCTCTTCCGCCCTGATCAAATTAGTGCAGATTTGCGTGGTTTTTTCGAACAAAAAAAATGAATCGAAGGCGAGCCTTGTCACGGGAGGAGATTCTCCGGATGTTGGATCTTGAGGATCCTGTAGATCATGATTCCGACGTCGTTTTCGCCTCAAGAAAGCGATGATAGCAGTGATAGTGAGGAAGAAACAGTCCTGTTGTTGCTAGTACGAGTCGGCAAACTACACGTGGTAGGGGTGGTACTGCTAGACGCACGTGTATCTCGGAATCGTGTAGGTTCAAGGGGGCGTGGCAGCACTGATAACAATGGATGGCTGGAACCTCCTAATCCTTTTGGAAATGTTCATAGGTGTACAGTTGGTACTTTGTTGTGAAAATGTGACTTATATTCAATATGGATTACCTAGACATCATTTGGTGAGTGTCACAGTTTTGTTTCATTTGAATCAGGATGCTGTGAGTGAATGCGTGATTTGCTTGTGTTATTTTTTGTACTGTCTCCTTATTTCTGTGTACAATGTTAACAATATTTCAGCTAATTCATAGGTTTTACACCTTGTTTGGTTATAACATTATTTATAATACTTTCTGTTAAAAAATAACTTTTAAAAAAGCAGTGGAAAAGAAAACACACACAAAAAAACGTTAAAAAACACAAATTATCCCCCTTTCACCCCCCTTTGCTAAAACAAATCGCGTGACAAACTTATAAATAGCACGACTGAACTGGGCATCCATTTTTTAATTAGTACACACAATTTGGTGGTGATTGGACTTAATTCAAGCTTGCTAGACAGATTTCTTTACAGTTACTGTTTTTTGGGAAGTTTCTTGGTGGCAAGCTTGGGCAGGCAGGACGTTAACGCCATGGCAATGCTAGTCACAATAGTGTTAAAAGAGGGGTTCCACTGTACTTGAAATGAGAGGACGTCTTTCAATATGGAAGAAGAGATGTTTGCTGAACCCCTCAATATTGATGTTGTTCACCAGTCTGTTGACCCAAACTTTCCAGAACAGAACTTTACATTGCATACACAGATCTCATCCTGAGGAAAGCACTGAGAACACAGAAATGATCAGGGTATTGCATTGTTCAAAGGTTATAACGGAAAGCGTTATCAGATGACATGGATTGTAGCAGACACTATCATGAGTCGTGTGGGAAGCATGTATTTTGCTTGGCCGTATAGGGTGCTGGGATACTTTAACCTAGTGTACCTGTAAACCAAAATGTTCTTTACAGTAGCCCGGAGTGCAAAAACTGTTGTTACAAACAAAATTATGAGGGGTTCTTTTTTCACATATTACCATTTTCACACAGGGACACCAGGCCAGGCTGCTGGTGTGAGTGGTTTAAACCGGTTCACCTCGTCCACTGTGACAGCAGCAAGTAATGGTGAAGGTTTTACATCTCTCAACATCAGCGGAGGCATCATCTCACCACGCAGAAGTTCTCGCTCACTAGAAGCCGGTAGGGTTGATATTACTGATCTCAGCCGTTCCTAAGAGCTTGGAAAATGTACGTGTAGATCTATATCATGCCTGGGATTATGAATGTGAAAAACTAGCTTTTTTTCTTCTTTCTTTCTTTCTTTTCTTTACGGCAGCTAACACCCAAAGTTATCACTGGATCAGAATAATTTTTTATGGAAAAGGCCTTATTAGTAATTTAAAAACCATTCAATTCATGGGGTTGTGACTTTGAAGAAAAGTGGAAGGTTGACTTGACATAGATATTCTTTGCTTTACAAATGGATTTTCTCAGCAAATAAGTTTATGGAAGAAACATGCTGAACTGCAGCTTACTTCTTTCTTCTTCGTTCATGGGCTGAAACTCCCATTACATTAATGTTTTTGCATGAGTGGGTTTTTATGTGTATGACCGTGTTTACCCTGCCATTCAATTCAGGCAGCATACGCCGATTTTGGGGGAACTGCAGCTTACTTGTGGAAGGTTTAAGGACACAGAATTTGTTTTGGCAGCTGAGAAACGAAAAGCGGAAGAAGAGGCGGCAGAGCAGGAGGATCCCAAACGTCAGCGCCTGGAGGTGGTGGAGGGAGATGTGCCGAGTGAAACAGTCGCTAAGGTCCTCACCACCATCACAGACCCCAATGAAATGCTTGGGCCAGACGTGAGTATAGGACACACAATGCTTGAAGGATTGAATTTGTAAAAGGTGGATGTTTTCTTTTCTGTTGAGGAAATTACCCAAGAACATGATGGAGTTGTAAGATTTATAATTGACACAGAGTTATGCTTCACGCCCACACGTATGATTGTTTTTAGACAGATAGAAAGATGCGTACGGAAGACATGAACAAACACACACAGGCACGCACACATGTGCCCACAAACACACATGCACACACACACAGGGACGCACCCATGTGCCCACAAACACACACATGCATGCACACACACACACACTAACACACACAATCTAACACACAATCTAACACACACACACACACATACACACACAGTTTATCTCCGCCTCTGTGTTTCTTTCTCTTAATTTTACTCCTACCTCTTGAAAATATCAGCCCACACTTTGAATACGCTCATTCTCTCCTCTCTGACCCATTCCAGTCATCGCTGTTCCCTGCCCACGCGGCCAGAGACGAGGCAGCCCGGCAGGAGGAGGACAAAGGGAGGATCAAGTTTGTGGTCATCAACAACTCACTCAGCAACAAGCCCACCAAGCAGATCTACTGCTGGCTGATTGGCCTACAGACTGTCTTCTCACACCAGCTCCCCCGCATGCCCAAAGAGTACATATCACGCCTCGTCTTCGACCCGTAAGTATACAGAAAAGTGGATGATAAAATGGTGAACTTAATGGACAATCTCCTGAATAGATGAGGTCCGGAAATAACTGTCCGTTTTTTATGGGTTGTGGAAGAGTCGCTTTCCCTTGTTTGTCCTTCCTTTTCCATTAAAACATTGAGGCAAGCTACACGTGACATTGTAGGCTTGCCTCAGTGTTTCTATGGAAACAAGGGTAAGCAACTCTTCCATAACTCATCAACTTTTGACAGTTTGTTTCAAACATTGTCTATTAGCTCTGTGGGAGTTTCTGATCAAACTGGAAGAGTCTGTTCAGTGTGTGCTGGCACTTGCATGTTCAAAGTGTGCCTATTTAGTTTCTTCTCTGTGTAGTTTGTACTTCAGGGTCAGTGTTTTGGAATTAATACAATTTTGACCTTTACATGGGTGTTACTCTTCCGGCTTTTGCCGGATTTCCGGTTTTTGAAAAAATCTGAAGCCGGAAATTCCGGTTTTCCGTTTCGTTTCGCTAAGTTGAAATAACGAGCAGCGGTTCCGATCCGACTTTTGACACCGGTTCGCGTGCTTTCTCGGTTCGCTCCCTTGGATTTGCCGCCATCTTGCTTATTATGATTTGGTTTCGTCTGTGTCCAGAAACTTTCTTTCAAACTTGAGCATTTTGCTCGATCAAAATGCCTTACATCAGTGATGATGTCGATCCTTCTAAACTTGAAAAACTAGAGGAAGGTGTTACAAACAAGTGGAGGGGGGAATGGTTGGGAAAGGGGGGAAACGTGCTGCTTTACAGAGTGCAGGAGACATTCGTTCCTTCTTCAAAAAGCCTCGCATGGATACATTATAGGACTCAGATCAGAAGCAGTGTTTGTGTGTGGCTTTGATAATGCCACTGAACTCAAGAAAACGCGGGATGCCTTGTTTCTTGTCAGACATTTTTCGAATGCTCTAGAATTTTTTTTGAATTATTGACGGTGATTTTGCTTGGTTGATTGGGACAGTAAAGTATCCCATTTGTATTATTTTTGTGGACTTTGTTTGTTTCTGCTTCTTTTCTTCTTGTATGGTTTCTTACTGTGAGAATGCTGGAAATGGCCACTATATGCTTTCATTTTGGCAAATTTGCTTCAGCTTCAGGGGGGCATTGCCACCCTGAACCCCCCAACGGGGCGCTGCCCCTGTGCCCCGCCGGGGCCTCGGCGGCCCCTGGACCCCTGCCTTTCAGGTTTTTTGATTTTTCCCAGTAACACCCATACCTTTATCCACTGTGGTTTTAGCATTGCAAACTTAGGATAACCACAGAAGAGGTGTGTCTTGATAACACACTCAGGGTTGGCATGAAAACACCAGCTTAACGCATAACAGCAATACTAAGCCAACATCAAACATTCTATGCAAGGGAGGTAAATCTTACACAGAAAGACTAGAGGTTTGCGAATAAAAAATACAGCTATAATTGGAAACAAGTGGTGTAACTCGTTTTTTTCTCCATTTGTAGACATATATTGCAAACAAGTGGTGCAAGTCAATGTTAGTTCCATTTGTAGACATAGCTTGTTGCTAGACGCCAGACTTCCATCATATTTCCTGATGTAGTTTGTCAGACTGCCGTACTCTCTTGCAGGAAACACAAGTGCCTTGCATTGGTGAAGGACAACAAGGTGATCGGAGGTATCTGTTTCCGCATGTTCCCCACGCAAGGCTTCACTGAGATCGTCTTCTGTGCTGTCACGTCCAACGAGCAAGTCAAGGTATGGGAATAGCAGGCTGATCAGTCATCCTGAACTCAGGTCAAAATGAGTTAAGGGGAGAGGTGGCACGAAAAATTTCTACTGGATGTTTGCACTTTTTCTTGCAATATTTGTACGTATTATCAAGCAAAAACACATAAAAAGACTCATTTGTGCAAAAAAATTGCCTGAGGGTCTTTTTATGGGTAAAAACGCTCGATTTTTGACAAAAAAACATGAAACGGCCTATTCAGCTCTAGCGTGATATTTTAGAAATTTCTCAAGCTAACAACCTCATATTTGTTGTTATGAACTCACAAGTAGCGTTTCTCAGTAGTTACAGAGCATTTTTGTGAGTATCAGCCTTACTTTCCATAAAAAAAAAAAAATTGGCCGACATTATATTTTCGCATGAAAATGCTATGTCAGGCTTTTATTCTAATTCATAAAAAACAAAAAACAAATTTTTTTGAAAAAGCGCTCCTGTAACTACGGGGCGAATTCATTTACAATGATTGGGGTGAAAAAATTGGTAGTCTACCACAAGTAGATGAGAAGTGAAGACCTTCGTCGCGTGGTTACCGTCCTTGAAAATCATATTCTGAGAAAATGGTGATTGAAAGTTTGTGAAATGTTTCTGTAAAAAAGATGAAGACAGATGGCCAAATAAAGATGATATGAGTGCTCCTGTATTGTTCACAGACTTCTTGAAATGGTTCAGTTACTTATTCTCCCCCGTCTCCCATCAGTCCAGCTCCGTACACCTCCCCCTCCTGGTCTTCTTGCTGCTCCAGCTGGCGTTGACGACCCGCACATCTTGCCCTACGGGCTGCCACAGCGGCCACAGCTGTTGCTTTCTCTGCTTTCTGAATCCTAACCTTGTCTTTCTTGGCCAAAGCAGCCTCCATGAGATCAGTTATTGGCAAGCTCATGTGGTCCATGACCTGTGCCAGTGCAAAGTTGCCTCTGTTGAACTTCGCAACAGCCTCAGCGGTGGCTGCTTCCACCCGGCCTTTCCCAACAAAGATTTCTTTGGGGCAGTGTCCCCACATGACATTGTGCAGAGACTCGTTACTGTTCTGGGTTTTGCCATGGGCCACGCGCTTGAGAAGAATGGGATTGGTCATTCTTCTGTAGATGGGCAGAACAGCATGCGAGACTTCCCTGGACAAGGCGGTGCCGTTGTGCTCTGCGTGTGGAGGTGGTGGTTGCTCTTCTGCCCTGGCTCTTTGAAAAAAGCACCATGAGGCTGGCCCAGCTGGACATCTGTCATGGTGAGGGTCCTCGTCCGTTGAAGTTACATGGAAGAAAGTGGCCCAGATCGCCTGCTCCATGGCTCGCTGATCTTCAAGGTTGTTGAGGATCGCGCTACGGAAGTAGTTTTGCAAGCGTTGGCACTTTTCCTTGGTTAGTCGCCCCTCCCCTCTTCCACCAAGCCTTTCATCCTTTGCTGCCTTGCGGAGAGCTGTGCCCATTCTCTTGGGTAGGTGGTTGGTACATTCCAGCTTGGTGATGGGACGTGTGGGACCGTAGGGCTGAGCTGCAGCCACAGCATTGAAAGCCGTAGAATCTCCGTCCGACAGCATAGTTCTGTACCTGAGGTTGTGACGCTCAACAGACCTGCAGCACAGTAAAAATCAGAAAACCCATTGTGTAGGCAAGCAAATTGTGCACCTCTACTTGCAGAACACAATTTATGAGTTCAGGATTTGCTTATAAAGTTATAAAGGGGGGGGGGGGGGGGGTGTTGTGTTACAAAATATTTTCACAGTAGTAACTAGTATTGTTTTGTTCTTGTTTTGTTATAAAAGGCAATAAATGAACTTTGTTATTGTTACTAATTCATAATCGAATCTTCGTGCACTCTCTCTCTCACTCTCTCTCTCTCTCTCTGTTCTGAACTTCAAAAATTAAAAGATAGGCTATGGTGGGGGTATACAGATTATATGCTTACCTTCCCCATAACTCCAACGCTGCATCCCTCTCCATAGACTTTGCAGATCCCTGGTGGTTGATGCTGCACTCAGCCCGGTGTTGCTGCTCCCATCGCAGTTGTTGGGCAGGGGTCATCTCCTCCAACTTCTCCTTATTCATGGCACATGTGTGGCAGTAGGTGGATTTTACAGAGAAGTCGAGAACCAACCCAGTAAGAACGTCAACCACCACTCCTACACCATAATGTGATGAAAAACCCCTTTTATGCCAGGTGCCATCAAAGGCAACATCTACCCAAAGAATACCGTCATCTTCTTCCCAGGCAGCGTCTTCATCCTCTTCGTCAAACTGGACATCTGCTCTACCTTGAGGAAAGGTCTGCCTGTATGCAACATTTACATGCTCAACAGTTTCCACCAGTGTGACATTTGTTACGGCCAAGATGCTGGCATTGACCTTTTTATCAATTCTTTGATATGAGCTTTTGTTCATCACGGGCATGCCAAACACTGTGCACAGCTTTTCCACACTTGAGTACCCACTGCCAATCTCATGCGAGTATAGGACAATCTGTTTGTTCACGTCAAAGGGAACATTCTTCATGTGGTTGCGGTTGCTCTCTCTAGGTGAAGAAAATTCTGACCGTCTGTACTGGCAGCTGTCACAGCAAAGTGCTAACTCTTGGGACAAGCCCATGGATTCTCCAACGTGTATCGTTAAATGTCCTGCTTCGCATTCCGGGCACTTCACATCCGATAATAGCGAGTTGAGCTGACCACACTCAACGATACACCATGTACGTTTCGGTTCAGCAGGCACATCGGCTGGCACTTGTGCGTTCTGCAAGTCATCGGCACCACTGAATCTTCTTAGCTTCTTCGCAGAGGCTGAAGCACCCTCTATTTCCTGCTGGTTGTCGTGTATATCGCACAACACTGGCCGAGGTTCGACTTGAAGTCGATGAGAAAAATGTGCATCACCTCCACCATCCAAAACGACACACTCCGCTGCGCCAACTTCGCGGGGCGCGTTTTCATCGCCCGTGGACTTTTCTTGTTCGGCTATTCGAGCTAATGCAAGCTGCTTCTTCCTCTTGCCCGATGCCTGCCCCACAAACCTCTTTCTATCGTTGAATTTTGCAGTGAACATTGCTGGCCGACTGATAGACGGTAGTGTAATACGATCGACAAACCGATGTTGTGTTTACAGCGGATAAGGCTTGTTGCGCATGCGCCAGTAGCCATGGTAAGTTACAATGACCAACCAGAGAAGAGCTCTCATAGATCGACGGTCAATCTTGCAAATCCGGGAATTCCTGTCGCGGATAGTATGCTTGTGCTCTGACAGTTGAGCGAAAATAACGGGCTATTTTGGGGTATTGTTGACGTCACCAGCAAACGGGAATTCCCGATGGATCGTGTCGAGTGCAACGAGTTTGTCTTCTTGGAAGAAAAGTGGCTGTTTCAAGCCCTTGAAAACATCGATTTTTCAGCAAGTTTTCTGACTTTTATCACTCATGCATGTGCACTCACTTTGAAATTCATCACTTTATTGCAAAAAATACGATACAATTGACAAAATAAACATGACACAATGAATCTAGGGTGTTCAAAGTACCTAATATTGCAGGAAACCCAAAACACATTTTGGAAGGATTTTAGTAAAAAAATTCGTGCCACCTCTTCCCTTAATTCCCTTCGGGTCTCATTTATCCCTGACAGGATGCCTTTGTTTTCCTTCTCTGGAGAGGAAATCGATTTTTTTTCCTCATTTTTAGAGCTTTTCGTAATGTGTTATTGATAAAAGCAGATTCGCGATCGTCGATAATGATTTTTCATGGTGTTATGTAATTTTTAAATTACAAAGGAATTGTTATGTAAGACAGTTTCAAGCGAGCCATCTTTCGCGGATGTATTTACTGTGCAAACAACTCTAAATATGGCAAAAGTGTCACGTGATAATCAACTTTGTTACGTGATAACAAAACGGCTATGCAGCGGACGATACTTTTTCGTAACCAGTTGGGAGTGATGCAACAATATCACGGTCTCTTTCCCACAGCAGTCTCAAAATTTCGACTTGTTTTGACCTTAGAATGATGTCTTTAGGCCAAAAAAAAAGATAGGTCTGTTTACGGTAACCCGACCGACCCTAGTTTTTTCGCGCGACCCTAGACTTTTTTTTGGCATTTGGGAAAAAAAAAAAAAAAAAAAATCTTGTTTTTTTGGCAAAATAACGTAAAAATATGGTTTTTGGGGGAGAAAAAATAAATAAATCCCGACCTACCGACCCTATTTTTTTGGCCTATGTTACCGTAAACAGACCTATTTTTTTTTGGCCTTATCATAACTGTGAAGAACAGAACGGAGATCACTGTCGAAGTCGGCCATTCTACAATCACTTTCGTCTTTTAACAGAAACATTAGCGAAAAACATATGGGAGATAACTCTGTATTCTTATTTTGATAGATTTAGGCTTTTAGCTCCGTAGTAATTATCCATCCTGTCAGAGACAAGAGCGATAGCGTGGACCGATGATTATTAGAATGGCTGATCAGTATCATAGTGGTAAAGTGGAAAATTGCATGGCTTCATTGGAAAATATATGGATTACTAGTGGTACCCGTGCTACGCACTTTGTGTGCTGCGCATGCGATGTCATTTTGTTGGTTATGTGCTTGTGAAAATGTTGTTTGCACCCCTCCCCCCCCGCACATTATCCCGCATATAATGAATTATATTCTCTTGGTGAAAAATAAAATGTTAACCCTTACACCGGTGCAATTCTGTAACACATGTTACATAGCCACTGGTGAATTAACAGAGAGAAAAATAACAAAAAACAGTCATATAGGTTTTCGCATCAATGGGAGGTAATCGGAACTGACCAAAAAGACTGCGCGACCGCACGCGACTATACAAACAAACAAAATAAAATACAGCAGGTATGACGTTTGCATGAATCCATGATTACGTCTACATGAACAACAGTGATAAAAGTGCGCATCTCTTCCCAGCCGTGCAGCGCTTTGAAAGTTGGAAGCATTAAAATTTAAACGGGTAAAAAGCCATCGTGAAGATACGAAAGAAAGTATGACGTCTAAAATACTTAATGATTCAAACGCATAGTATAACATATGTAATTGACAACATTGACAACAGAAAATATATACATGGTTCACACACACAATCGAGTGCACACATCCATCCATGCTTATTTAAAGTCATGTACACACACACACACATACATGGCATCAAGCAACACACAATTAAATGACACATATGGAATATGGAAAACGTATAATGGACATGAACATGGCAAGTAATTTACACCGTTATCTACTATAAAATTGCGCCTTCACACCCATATCTTCACAATATACTTTTGAAAAAAACCAGTCATAAAATGAACTGATCCGCCCCTGCCGCCAGGGGGGACATCCCCCTGGGCCGCCACTGGCAACCCCCCCCCTCCTCTTCGCCTAGTCCGGCCCTGCGGCCCCCTTTATTCAAGGGTTTCATTCTAGAATGGCACCCCTGTACTTGCGCAGGGTTAGAATTCCAACCTGGACCCGGTCCATTCTAGAATGAAACCGGATTCTAAGTTCGCGCAGAACATATATACCACTCACTTGCTATTCGCCTAAAAGCTTGCGGTGTGCTGTGACACATATAAGAAACCAGAAGAAAAAAGGACTTTACTTTGGCGAAAAGAGCATATGCTGCTTATTTTTGTACATAACTGCTATAACTGTATTTTTTCCGAACACTTACATGTAAAAAACATAGAGATATATCTTACCATTTCACTAAGACAGCCAAAATAACGGTCAAATTAAGGGGAGATCATGATGACGTACATGTCTATGGTTGCACCGGGGGAAAATATTTAGTCGCTGGAACCTATAAGGTATAACACATGTTACATAGCCACTGGTGAATTAACAGAGAGAAAAATAACAAAAAACAGTCATATAGGTTTTCGCATCAATGGGAGGTAATCGGAACTGACCAAAAAGACTGCGCGACCGCACGCGACTATACAAACAAACAAAATAAAATACAGCAGGTATGACGTTTGCATGAATCCATGATTACGTCTACATGAACAACAGTGATAAAAGTGCGCATCTCTTCCCAGCCGTGCAGCGCTTTGAAAGTTGGAAGCATTAAAATGTAAACGGGTAAAAAGCCATCGTGAAGATACGAAAAAAAGTATGACGTCTAAAATACTTAATGATTCAAACGCATAGTATAACATATGTAATTGACAACATTGTCAACAGAAAATATATACATGGTTCACACACACAATCGAGTGCACACATCCATCCATGCTTATTTAAAGTCATGTACACACACACACACACATACATACATGGCATCAAGCAACACACAATTAAATGACACATATGGAATATGGAAAACGTATAATGGACATGAACATGGCAAGTAATTTACACCGTTACCTACTATAAAATTGATGATATATATATACCACTCACTTGCTATTCGCCTAAAAGCTTGCGGTGTGCTGTGACACATATAAGAAACCAGAAGAAAAAAGGACTTTACTTTGGCGAAAAGAGCATATGCTGCTTATTTTTGTACATAACTGCTATAACTGTATTTTTTCCGAACACTTACATGTAAAAAACATAGAGATATATCTTACCATTTCACTAAGACAGCCAAAATAACGGTCAAATTAAGGGGAGATCATGATGACGTACATGTCTATGGTTGCACCGGGGGAAAATATTTAGTCGCTGGAACCTATAAGGTATAACACATGTTACATAGCCACTGGTGAATTAACAGAGAGAAAAATAACAAAAAACAGTCATAATTATAGGTTTTCGCATCAATGGGAGGTAATCGGAACTGACCAAAAAGACTGCGCGACCGCACGCGACTATACAAACAAACAAAATAAAATACAGCAGGTATGACGTTTGCATGAATCCATGATTACGTCTACATGAACAACAGTGATAAAAGTGCGCATCTTTTCCCAGCCGTGCAGCGCTTTGAAAGTTGGAAGCATTAAAATGTAAACGGGTAAAAAGCCATCGTGAAGATACGAAAAAAAGTATGACGTCTAAAATACTTAATGATTCAAACGCATAGTATAACATATGTAATTGACAACATTGTCAACAGAAAATATATACATGGTTCACACACACAATCGAGTGCACACATCCATCCATGCTTATTTAAAGTCATGTACACACACACACACATACATACATGGCATCAAGCAACACACAATTAAATGACACATATGGAATATGGAAAACGTATAATGGACATGAACATGGCAAGTAATTTACACCGTTACCTACTATAAAATTGATGATATATATATACCACTCACTTGCTATTCGCCTAAAAGCTTGCGGTGTGCTGTGACACATATAAGAAACCAGAAGAAAAAAGGACTTTACTTTGGCGAAAAGAGCATATGCTGCTTATTTTTGTACATAACTGCTATAACTGTATTTTTTCCGAACACTTACATGTAAAAAACATAGAGATATATCTTACCATTTCACTAAGACAGCCAAAATAACGGTCAAATTAAGGGGAGATCATGATGACGTACATGTCTATGGTTGCACCGGGGGAAAATATTTAGTCGCTGGAACCTATAAGGTATAACACATGTTACATAGCCACTGGTGAATTAACAGAGAGAAAAATAACAAAAAACAGTCATAATTATAGGTTTTCGCATCAATGGGAGGTAATCGGAACTGACCAAAAAGACTGCGCGACCGCACGCGACTATACAAACAAACAAAATAAAATACAGCAGGTATGACGTTTGCATGAATCCATGATTACGTCTACATGAACAACAGTGATAAAAGTGCGCATCTTTTCCCAGCCGTGCAGCGCTTTGAAAGTTGGAAGCATTAAAATTTAAACGGGTAAAAAGCCATCGTGAAGATACGAAAAAAAGTATGACGTCTAAAATACTTAATGATTCAAACGCATAGTATAACATATGTAATTGACAACAGAAAATATATACATGGTTCACACACACAATCGAGTGCACACATCCATCCATGCTTATTTAAAGTCATGTACACACACACACACATACATACATGGCATCAAGCAATACACAATTAAATGACACATATGGAATATGGAAAACGTATAACGGACATGAACATGGTAAGTAATTTACACCGTTATCTACTATAAAATTGATGATATATATATACCACTCACTTGCTATTCGCCTAAAAGCTTGCGGTGTGCTGTGACACATATAAGAAACCAGAAGAAAAAAGGACTTTACTTTGGCGAAAAGAGCATATGCTGCTTATTTTTGTACATAGCTGCTATAACTGTATTTTTTCCGAACACTTACATGTAAAAAACATAGAGATATATCTTACCATTTCACTAAGACAGCCAAAATAACGGTCAAATTAAGGGGAGATCATGATGACGTACATGTCTATGGTTGCACCGGGGGAAAATATTTAGTCGCTGGAACCTATAAGGTTATACGGCGACTTATCAGGTGATAATGTTTCGAACTTATCTTTTAAAAATTAAGTAAACAAATCTATGGAATATTTTGGAGTTCCATTAACAGATAAACAGATCTATCTATCTTCTTATTATTTTAGGTTCGTCTGGGGTAGAGAAATAAAACACACAGCTAGGTTCGTCTGAGGTGCGGTCGCGTAGTGTTTAATGTAGTGTTTAGAAGAAGAACCAATCACAGATCTCTTTCGCCGCGATGTCAAAGTTCAGGTCAAAGTTCACTGTTGTCTGCTCAAATTTGCGAGACAAACCTCTTCAAACTTTGTTCGTGGACAAAATTGGAAGTCGGGACCTAGCGGAATCGATTTCCTGGGTCACGTTGGCATAGCAACCGAAGGAGAAGGCACAAATCCGCGCGGTTTGGTCACAGGAATCGAAAAACCACCGAAAAACCTACCAGTATTATATAGTAGATCTACAGCAGATCTTTTGCAAAGAAGTCTATGTGATCTATGTAAATTAAAAGCGCCAACAATAGAAAATCAAGTATTGACTGAATGTAAAAAATAAGAGACAGTTCAGGAGAAATGTGTTGTATGTGTTCTTGCATGTTAATTTCTTTGAATTGGATATATGATTTTGATCTAGATAGTAGTTTTCATGAAAAGGAAAGTTTTAAAAATGTTATTATAATAATAATAATAATGACTGGGTGGCCGAGTGGTAACGCACTTGCGCTCGGAAGCGAGAGGTTGCGTGTTCAGGCCTGGGTCAGGCCGCAATTTTCTCCCCCCTTTCCTAACCTAGGTGGTGGGTTCAAGTGCTAGTCTTTCGGATGAGACGAAAAACCGAGGTCCCTTCGTGTACACTACATTGGGGTGTGCACGTTAAAGATCCCACGATTGACAAAAGGGTCTTTCCTGGCAAAATTGTATAGGCATAGATAAAAATGTCCATCAAATACCCGTGGGACTTGGAATAAAGTAAAAAAATTCCATCTCACACGGCATTAAGTCTTAGGAAACATGAATACACGCATGCAGGAAAAAAAAAAATATGGGTAGCGCCGTAAGTATGGCAGCTCGCTTTCCCCGGGGAGAAAGCAGCCCGAATTTCCATGAGGGTAACCTCACTGGACTGTAAATCTTATCCTATCCTATCCTATCCTATCCTATAATGACAGCTTAGATAGTCGGAAACCACTGGGATCTGTGCTCTTCGCGCTTTATGCACGCTTGAACACTGACAGCCAAGTAACACTGTTTTGTCCTACTTTGTTTCCAGGGATATGGAACCCACATGATGAACCACCTGAAAGACTACCACATTCAGCACAACATCTGCCATTTCCTTACCTTTGCTGATGAGTTCGCCATTGGCTATTTCAAGAAACAGGTAAAAACTCTGTTTTTGTATGTGTGCATTAACAATTCAGTGTAGAGCTTTTGTTTCAACAGTACATTCCAGTTCTGCTAAAAGTGGACTACAGCTAAAGAAATAGCCACCACATGATGTTTGTTTTTGTCAACACAATATGACAACAGACTTAGACCGAGACAGACGACAATGAACCGATTTATTCTGATTATGTCTGACAGTCAAAGCATTCTCATTACCTGGTTGCAGTAAATTGCTCACCTGACATCATGAATATTAGCAGCTGAAATGTCATTACATATTCTCTCCAAGTGAACCTTGCTAAACATACAGCTCCATTGTTTCACTTCTTCTTGTCTCAGAAAGAGCAACAGACTCTAAATCAATACCAAAATGAGAGAAATTGCGTTAATAGTACAAGAGATACTAAATAACAGACGCACTTTCATTTGCTTACTTCATCACTTTGAGCTCGCAATTTTCAAGTGAGCTGGCCAACATCACATACTGAAATCGGAGCTGTCTGTTGAGTCAATTTTAAAAGTTTCAGCACATTGGTTATCAAGAAATGTGTGATTTCAGGGCTTTTCCAAAGAGATCAAGCTGGCCCATGTCACATACTGAAATCGGAGCTGTCTGTTGAGTCAATATTATTATGTTAATAGTTAGGTCACATTGGTCATCAAGAAAAGTGTGATTTCAGGGCTTTTCCAAGGAGATCAAGCTGGCCAAAGCAGCGTACCTGGGTTACATCAAGGACTATGAAGGTGCAACGCTCATGGGCTGTGAGCTCAACCCACGCATCAAGTACACTGAGTTCTCCAGCATCATCAGAAAGCAGAAAGATGTAAGGAGTACAACTAGATCTTGTGAATAGACGCAGTTAATAGATCATCTCAAAATCATGTGCAGTTGTTCAAGTAGGAGGGGTATGAGGACCGGTGTATGCATTGCAGCCTTTTGATTGTACTCTGTTCTCACATTGTTTAAAATTATTTCATTGCTTGCTGATAGACGATTTTTGGAAATAACTCCGTCGGGTATGTATGGGTTGTGGAAGAGTGATTTTTTTCTTGCAAAACCTTGTACAAACATTGGAGGGGCGCATGTGTTTCCGCCACACCCCTGGCTAGTGATTGGCTCCTCCAATGTTTGTACGAAGTTTTGCAAGAAAAAGTCACTCTCCCACAACCTGACAGAGTTATTTTCGGAATTCGTCTATTGTTATTACCAAAATTATAAAACAATTTTGGTATTCTTTTCTTTATTATTGCAATTTGAAAACTACTTTATCTATGTATAAATGACAATGTGCAGACTTAGGAGGTTTGTAGGAGTTAGCGATGGGTATTTAAAGCACTAACTAAGGTTGTGTCAGTACTTTTGTTTTTTTTTCCATCAAAACGTTCGGCCATTGTAACAAACTGTGTGTGTGTGTGTGTGTGTACAGATTGTGAAGCGGGTGATAGAGGAGAAACAGGAACTAGAAGACAAGGTGTTCTCAGGACTGACCTGTTTCAAAGATGGAGTTCATCAAATCCCCATCGAGAGCATTCCTGGTGTGCTTGAAGCAGGCTTCAAAGTGGAAATCAGGTAACCACAGTGATTCTTTTACCTTCAAAAACTTCAAGGTCAGAAGTATATTTTAGATGCAAACAAAAGAGAGATCCATGTGCCAGGGGAGGTAACTTAGTTGTGTCATCATCTATATATATATACGACTTGTGTCTGTGTGTATGTCTGTGTGTTCGCGATGCACGCCCAAGGTTCTCGATGGATCTGTTTCAAATTTGGTGGCCATATTCAGGTTCACCCCGGACATAACCTGGTCGATGAGATATTTCAACACGTGCTCTCAGCGCGCAGCGCTGAACTGATTTTGGTTTTTCTCTGGATCCATTCCCAGTAACTCTTCCTTATCTTCTCCAGTGTTTTCAGCGTTTATCTCCCTTCCTTCGTGTGGCGTCAATCCATATTCCCGTTTTTATTTTTAGAAAGTCACTGTCGACAACGCTCAATCCATATTCCCGTTATACTATTTTTACACTTCTCCAGTGTTTTGCGCGTTTATCTCCCTTCCTTCATGCGGTGCGCCGGCAAAGCCGGCGTACACCCGGCAAAGCCGGGTCCCCGGCGCAGCCGGGTATTCGGTTCGACTTCTTCCCGGCGAAGCCGTACCCGGCGAAGCGGGTATTCATCTAGTACTACAATATCCAAAAACAACATTATGAATGCTGTATTCAACTCATGTCTAGTTCTTTGTTCTTTAAGCGGAGATTGCGCTTACCACTTGCTAAACTGGTGTCTTTACCAGGCTCTCATAAATGCTTATCAGTCTGGCCTCTTCCCTTACTCTTTTTGTATTTTAATCTCAGACTCATACTGCTAATGTTCATCTGTTCTCAAAGGGAGAAAACATTCTCAGAAGCGTCCTAGATGAACGCATTATGTTGCAGTAACATTGACGTCTCCAGTGTGGTTTAATCTAATTCTTGCTTTGATTTAACATGGCGGAGGCGACCACGGTGCAAGGGAAGCTCTATTTCAGTCTGGACGACCTACAGCGCACGGCAACATTTGCGCGGAGAACCGGCGTTTCCATCTGAGTGATCGACAAGAAGAAGAAGATTTAACATAGATGTTTCCTTGACTTCTCTGTTGGGACAAAATGTAATGAGAAAATAAACAAGCAACACTGTGGCATTGAATACTTGGTATTGTTTATTACAGTGAAGAGCCTCCCATGGATCCTGAAGTGCTCTACACATCACTACGCACAGTGCTACAGCAGGCCAAGGTGAGTGGGTTCCTCTGTCAGCTTGTCTGGTTTTACTTGCTTTATCAAAAGGTACAACAAGTTTGTCACCTTTTGATTGATTTTGTCTCTCAAGATCAAATGTTTCTCACTAATTATTGAAGTTATTCGTAATGGACGGGCAATTTGGGATAAAGGAGGGATATGGGAATATATGTCTTTAAAAATCATTTGATTTAAGCAAACTGGGATTAACGAAACCGTTTTGTTTGTTCTGTTGGGCGAAATAGCCTAATGGTTAGAATGTTGGCTTTCTATGTGGAAGGTTCGGGGTTCAAATCAGGGCTATATAAGCCTTGTGGGTTAAGGTTGGAGATTTTGCTGATCTGATTTGGTCAACTTATGTGCGAACCTGCTGGTACAGCTATTCTGATGGACACGTGGGGGAATTCAGGGGCTGTGATTAGATGGTCTCTTCTGATCATCAAAGCATAATGCTACGAAAGTCGGCCATTTTTGCCAATATCCAAAAGCATAACAAAGACGCATGGTTCCGGTTTACCCATCTGTACCACATTGTGTTTTAATCGACAACAGCATAGGCCTACACTGACAACTTGAAATTCTTCTCGGGAATGTTTTTCAGCTTTACAAATGTCGATAGCATACCCTTTCCTGCTAACTTCCCGATGAAACAGGACTAAACCAATTATTTTCTGTCCCTAAACACCACAAAATGCCTAAAGTCGAAAGATGTAGTACAAACAGGGGAGTAAAACGGAACAGCCGTTTTTGTGTGCCTGTGTGAGCTCGGTTGCCGACTGACACAAACTTTCGCATTCGGCTTTTCTTATCTCGTAACTCCACACTAAATACCCCACTTCCCCTCTGAAGTATTGATGTACAACCCATGGCACTGACATTCATGTAGTCGTTTATAACTGAGGTTGAAAAATTCACTTCATGACGAGACAAGTATAAATGCCATTCACCCAAACTGAAAACTTCGCTACCGTCTGCTTGCGTTGTACGGATTAGCTGTTCTCTTCTCCTCCCCTTGTTGCATCGTAGTTCTTCAGTTGTTTCTAGTTTTCCGTTGATGTTGTGTTTTGGTCTTCTTCATTAGTAGTCTTGTTCAAAATTTAAAAAACTCAAACTTCTTTTTGTTGTATACGAATGAACTAATAAAAAGCTGTTTAACAGCTGTGTTGTCAAATCAACGCATCGACGCAAAAACTGTCATTTTGTAAGTTTGGAACAACAAATCAAGGTCAGAACAGCTATATAATCGCTATTGTATTTTCAGCGTAGCAATAGGGTCCGATATTTAGACTCGAACAAGTATAATGCGACTCGTCTTCGACTCGTCGGCATTATACTTGTCTCGTCTAAATATCGGACCCTATTGTAACGCTGAAAACACAATAGCTGTTAATATGCCCACTTGTGCCCATGAGTGTAAATGGGAGCTGCAGCCGAGGAAATGCTGAAGAAGAAGAATTTAGTTCTGCTCGGTTCTGTTCTGTTTTGTTAATCAACCTTTTGAATGTACATGTAAAATTGTAGATGCATTGTGTTAGAGAGCAAGATTACCTATATTGATTTCTCTTTTCAGAACCATGCCAGTGCCTGGCCGTTTTTGAAGCCTGTGGAAAAATCAGAAGCCCCAGACTACTATGATCATATCAGGTTTCCCATGGGTAAGATATAATCTTATTGACTTTTTTATGCAAAGCTTAATACATTTCTTCCTGGTATTGGGAGTCTTCGATTTTAAGACTTTGAAGAAAAGTTAACACCACACAGACCCTAAACAGTCTGGTTTAAAGTGTAGTTTATACTTATTGTTTGCAATTTGTATTCTTATAAGCCTTGTCATCAAAATTATTAAGTGAATACTGTTGTTCACAACAGAGGAATTGTTGGCTGATTAATAAATATTATTGAAGCTTAAGCGCAAATCAACTGCCTGTTTTCAAGGTGGCTAGATCATGAAAATGTGCTACTGTAATGAAAGATTAAATTACATATCTTTACCCAACTCACAAATAGCAATTAACTCTAGTTCAGTGCTGGTTACGCTGTACGCGTCCCCTTGGTAACCAAGGGAGACCACTCTAAAAAAGAAAGTGATCAATCCCATAAGGCCAGACTAATGCTAGTCTGACTTCCGTATGCGCGCGCATACGCCGCCATATTTTCATTCCAAATCTCAGCGTCAACAAGGCTGGTCGCTGTTTAAGTATGCTCCGGCTGTTTTCAGTCTTGTTGCTTTGTCTACGGACTTTGGCTTCGCCCCTTGGTCTGCCGCCGAGCTTTATCTTCACCTCTGCTGTTATTCGGTGAGATCTTTCCTGTTTATGTAAACTTTGGCGGCATTTTGTCGCGTTTGTACGAACTTGTACGATTTTTTCTGTTCTGAAAATTTTTGTGAGTTCGTGTTTACCATGGCGGATAACGCTAAGAATAAACCCAATTCGAGACAGGCTACTGCTGCAGCGTCTCCTTCTGGGGAATCTTCCTCGTCTAGGAAATCTTCTTCGTCTAGGAGGGGAAAGAGTGCCGGACAGTCCGCCATTCCTCTTTCAGAGCCGGTTGTTGATAAATGTACAGATGTGGCTGTTGACAAGCCGTCGGCCGCCTTTTTGTCTGTGAGAAAAGACAGGGTCACGCGCAGTGACAAAGACGTTTCTGTTAAGAAGATTGATAAGGATGTTGTGTCGGGGGCTCCTGGTGGTTCAGGTGTTTTGCCCTCCGACATTGCGTCTATGTTACTTACACTTAGCTCGCAGGTTTCATCTTTGGCGGCGGATTTGACGGCGACGAAAGCGGAGATTCGCTCTATGCCGTCTGGCGTGATTGACGTTACGTCTTTGGGGAGGATCAGGTCTTCGCCTTCACCTTCCGGTTCCGCGGTTTTCATTTAATTAATATACTTACCCAACTCACAACGTTTATTCCCTCCCACCTCCCCGCTGTGGTTGGTACTGGGGTCTAAAAAAGAGTGAGTTGGGCTTCGTTTGGAATGAAAATATGGCGGCGTATGCGCGCGCATACGGAAGTCAGACTAGCATTAGTCTGGCCTTATGGGATTGATCACTTTCTTTTTTAGAGTGGTCTCCCTTGGTTACCAAGGGGACGCGTACAGCGTAACCAGCACTGAACTAGAGTTAATTGCTATTTGTGAGTTGGGTAAGTATATTAATTAAATGAAAATTTATTTATAAAATTTTGGAAACAACATCTCCTCCTTCTTTTTTTCTCTCCAGATTTAAGGACCATGGGAGACCGACTCAAAGCACGCTACTACTGCGACAAACGCCTTTTCATCGCCGACATGACACGCATTTTCACAAACTGCCGATCATACAACGAGCCTGACACAGAGTATTACAAGTGTGCGAACGTTGTGGAGCGCTTTTTCTTCTCAAAAATGAAAGAGGCTGGTCTAATGGACAGATGAAGTGTGGGGACTTGTGGCAGAGACTGTGAGTTGAGTGAAGAAACCTAGATCTGTGAAAGAATAGCAAATGAAGTGGAGCTTGAGTGAGAGAAAAGAAAACTCTTTGCTAATGCACTGTGCATTGTGGCTGCTTCTGAGAGTGAGAGAGAGAAGTAGTGTGATTCCAGTATGCATGTCGCTCGTTCTTTCTACACATGGAGACAGATGACGCCAGGAATCCCTTTTAATTTAAATATGAACTAGTGCAGTTGTAATTTTTGTTAAAGACATATGTTACTAGTCTAAAAATAATCTGATCTTATCTCTTTCACATTTCCGTTCAATGTTGTTGGTTTTTTTAGCCTTTTTCAATGCATGTAGTTATGGCCTAAAAAGAGTTCACTATTGTGTAAATACTTGCTACAATGTGAGATTGTTATGACATGACGTAGATTCTTGTTGTTTTTGTTTTTTGGATAGCATATTTCCATGCACTTTACAAGTTTCACACATGTCAGATATGCATTGCTCGTTTTCTTTGAAGTGCCGAGAACGTTTTTCTGAGTATGGGCTAAAGAGGAGAACTTGCAGATCATCTTATGCAAAAAGAGATACTGAAATATTTCTGTGGGGGAGGCCCAAGTGCTCATCAGGGAAACATCTTTTTACTTTAGTAATGATCCACAGAAGCTAGAATATTCTAGAATGCTTACTCTGCTCCTGGTCTGTTGGTTCAAGTTCCTGTTAAGTGAACATTGTGCAAGAAAACGCAATCTTAAGGTTGTAGAACTTTATATTTTAGGCAGCAAAGCGTGTGTGTGTGTGTGTGTGTGTGTGTGTGTGTGTGTGTGTGTGTGTGTGTGTGTGTGTGTGTGTGTGTGTGTGTGTGAATATTTAAGAGAGAGAGTTAACAGCAATTTGATGTGATGACCAAGGTATGTAAAGTGGCTTGTATGAAAACACGGCATTTTATTTCATTATCATCTTTTCTCGTAAACATACGTACATGATTTTATTTAGTGGAGAGATAGAGGAAGTGAGAGTGTTTGTGTGTGCATATGTGAGTGTGTGTGTGTGTGCGTATGCGTGTGTGTGTGTGTGTGTGTGTGTGTGTTCACTTTTCTTTATTATTGAAGAAGAATTTGAAGGTTACTTTTTCTTTCTGTAATTTATTGCAAACCTGCTGCCTGTGCAACCATGTGACACAATAATTATGACCTTGCTCATTAAAGGTAGTTAGTTATAAGGAGTATGATACAGGTGAACATTATTTGTTTGCATGCAACTGCAAGAATATTGCATCATCATGTTCAGAGAATTGAGGGCTGGTCTTGATTGTTTTTGTTTGAATGTATCTTTCCTGTTTACTGATATAATTTCAGAAGGGTTTACCAGTTGTGTCCAATTCTCATTAAACTTTGGTTCTGTTTATTTGAATAAAAGTTCAAGATGAAAGAAATTTAAATGTATGTTCCATTCTTGTTTCTCCTTACTCCAAATACAATGTATGTGTGCTTTTATTTTGTGTCTGTGCTACAGCTAGTCTTTTTAATTGTCGTACTGTGACTGCAGCGGCGTTTAAGTGAACAAACGAAGCAGAACTGACGTAAAGTTTGCATGAAAACAACAACTTGATGCACACTGCTCTCTCTTGTCTCCCTCTGCCTCTCTGTCCGTGTCTCTCGGGGACACAAGCACCTGTACGTGTAGACAGACACACACAACACCGCTCTCAACCTTCACACTGACACGTAGGGGAGACCGGGGCTAGTCCGCCTACTTTTATGCTTTTGGTAGCATAACTGGCGAGTTTGATGAACTAGAAGACTGATTTTTTATTTTACATCAAGACAAATGTGTAGCTGATATCAATGTGCAGACAGTTTTTATGTGCGCATGAACATTTGTTGTACATACTGCTTTAAGTAGACCTACCCTAACGTAGGCGAACTTGCCCCAAGTCGGGGTAAGTCCGCCTACAGGGTGGGGCAAGTCCGCCACTCTCATCCCATAGTAGGTACAAGACTAGTAGTGGGCAAGCTTTATACACACACGCACGCACGCACACACAGTCATTCAAACAAGCACCCGATCAGTGGGAAAGCTTTTTTAATTCCCTTCAATATTTAGGTTAAAAAAATGCCAATGAAAAAATACAAAAGAATGTCGAAAGAATGTAACACAAATCGGCGTCAGTCTTTTTTAGACATGAATCTGCAATCTTTACCATCGAAAATAGATGGAGTCACCATCAGAGTCACAGTTATGGCAGATGTAAACTGGACTGTTTCCCACACCTGCACATTCGTCATGGCGGACTTGCCCCATGACAAATAGGCGGACTTGCCCCCGCACGGGCAGGCAACTCTAGTGCCAGATAGCGAGCACAACATGGGAAGGAAGAAGCAAAACTTTCGTCAGAACTCGACCTTAATTAACGCACTTTCACTCGACACCAAGACTAAGTATTTGTTCTCACAGGTAATGCATCAAAACCTAAGTCAACTCCTATGCATTCATGTTACAAAAATGCCGAAAAACACTTTTTGTGACCTGTACTCACGATATATGGGCGCGCAACCTCTGAACTTCTGCAGGATATGGCTGGAAGAAGGGACACCATTCTCACATGGTGTGAATGACTAAAAGGTGGCAAACGTAAGAATAAACAGACAAAGACGGATGTGCCCCGGGGGCGGACTAGCCCCGGTCTCCCCTACCCAAGTACACACACATGGCACACACACACACACACACACAACACCGCTCTCAACCTTCACACTGACACGTACCCTGGTACACACACACGGCACACACACACACACACACAACACCGCTCTCAACCTTCACACTGACACGTACCCTAGTACACACACACGGCACACACACACACACGGCACACACACACACACACACACACACACAAGACCGCTCTCAACCTTCACACTGACACGTACCCTAGGACACACACACGGCACACACACACACACACACGACACACACACACACACACACACACACACACACACACAACTCGTGCTGAAGAACACATACTCATATAGTATTATAACATACACTGACACGAGCTAATCTTAATCCACTCAGGCGGCTTTGGGCGTGTGTGCGGCGGTATGCGGCAATGCAAGCACACGCACTAGAAACATTCATTTCGCTGGAATAATCTAAGGAATACCGCAGTGAACAATACTGTCACGACACACATTTACTTAACAGCAAAACTTCACGCACCTGTGCTCCGCACATGCCGTTCACGAAACGCACGTGCCGTATACACTGACCTAGTTATCTCGACAGCCAATCAAACGGGAGAACGTCACTAGCCGATAGGTAGACTTTTCCACGTGCGCGCGCGCACGGCTCGCTAAATTGGGCAATGCAACCTCACCACGTGGGCTGCGAACACACACACTCCGACGAAACTGACGACGCATGCGCAGCGACACCTGATACGGCTTTTATATTCTGGCACCACCTTGTTGTTTTGAGGGTTATACTGAAATGTTTTACCTTTTTAACTGTTGATGAAAGTGATGAATCGAAAGGGTGGGTGGGAGGTCATTTAGGACGAGTACGAAAAGGAGTCACTGAGTTTGGACTGGCTTATAGCGAAGAAACTCGAGTCTGAATGAGCACACTGAGATACGGAGTAGTAATGTTCACCTGACCTTCGATGATCATCACACCGGTTTACAAGTTATGTAGTCAGTCAGTGTGTGTGTCTGTGTGTGTGCCGCGTCAGTGTGTGTGAATGTGTGTAAATATGCGGTTGTGTTTGTTTCAGTGTTTCTTTAAGTATGACTGTTTTTCTCTCTGTCCGGCTCAACTGAGTTCTGTCTCAGTGACGGTCAGTCTCGTCTGTCTGTGCCTTTTTTCGATTTCATCATCAAGTCGGTGTTTGTTGTCGAGTCATCCACTTTGAGTTGTTTTGTTCACTGTGATGGCCGCTGTGATTTTGAATGTCAGTTGACAGTAATACTGATGTAAAGATGCATTATCACTACTGTGGTTATTGAAATTGCTGATTAGTCCCAAGATGAAATCGACAGAGTCGTAAAATTAAAAGTAATCGGCTATATGTCAACCCATCCATCAATCCATCCATGCATCAATCAATCAATCAATCAACCAATTAGTTCAAGTCAATCAGTCAATCAATCGAGCATAAACCATGCTTTGGTCAAATCATATGTTACCCCTCCCCCCCCCCCCCCCCCCCCCCCTCCCGGCCTCCCAAGAACGCGCACAATGTGTCAGTCATGCCGCGTCTGAATTCAGAGACGATAAATGAGTACGCAAAAAAACAAAAACAAAAACAAACCCTGAAGAAAATCATAGTCTTTGCAGGTAACATTTAGAGGAAGAGAGGCGGGGAGAGAGAGATACAAGAACTTTTTTTTTTAATCGAGGAGCGGGATGCGGCGTGTAATGACATTGTGAACACTCATTTCAGCCTCCACGGTTGTTTTACCATAGTGCCACTGTATCATAATTTACGGCACTTGCCTCGACGTGCAGACAACGAACACACTTGCCAGAGAAAGTGACAGACTAAGCAGAAATACATGTATGACGTACGCACCTGCCGGCTGTACCTGAATTCAAACCGACAGAGCGCAATACATTGTGGAAAACAAACAAACAAACAAACACACATCAGCTTTTCTGTTTGTCTTTTTACATTTAGTCAAGTTTTGACTAAATGTTTTAACATAGAGGGGGGAATCGAGACGAGGGTCGTGGTGTATGTGTGTCTGTCTGTCTGTCTGTGTGTGTGTGTGTAGAGCGATTTAGACTAAACTACTGGGCCGATCTTTATGAAATTTGACATGAAAGTTCCTGGGTATGATATCCCCGGACGTTTTTTTCATTTTTTCGATAAATACCTTTGATGACGTCATATCCGGCTTTTTGTAAAAGTTGAGGCGGCACTGTCACACCCTCATTTTTCAATTAAATTGATTGAAATTTTGGCAAAGCAATCTTCGACGAAGGCCGGGGTTTGGTATTGCATTTCAGCTTGGTGGCTTAAAACCTAATGAGTGAGTTTGGTCATTAAAAATCGGAAACTTGTAATTACATTTTTTTTTTATTAAACGATCCAAAAACAATTTCATCTTATTCTTCGTCATTTTCTGATTCCAAAAACATATACATATGTTATATTTGGATTAAAAACAAGCTCTGAAAATTAAAAATATAAAACTTATGATCAAAATTAAATTTCCGAAATCGTTTTAAAAACTAGCCTGCGCAATTACCGCTACCGCGCCAAACAGGCTCGTCACTTTCACTGCCTTTTGCACTAGCGGCGGACTACGTTCGGTTTCATTCTGTGAGTTCCACAGCTTGACTAAATGTAGTAATTTCGCCTTACGCGACTTGTTTTTTTTTTTTTTTTTTTTTTGGGGGGGGGGGGGGGGGGGGGGCAATGAACCATTTCTCGACTGCACGCAGCACGTACAACGCAAAAAGAAATGACTTGACTGGCCCGTAAAAATAAAGGAGTGAAATAAAATAACTTATTTAAAAAAAAATAACTGCAGAGAGAGAGAGCAAGAGAGAGAGAGAGAGAGAGAGAGAGAGAGAGAGAGAGAGAGAGAGAGAGAGAGAGAGAGAGAGAGAGAGTCTACTTGTCAGCACGGTTTGCCGTCAGCCTGTCCCTCTCAGTGTCTGCCTCTGTGTTGTGGCAGTGCGGCTGTCCTGATGGTGACGTTGTTTAGTTCAAAGGCCAAACCGGCTAAGACGGCTGAAAATGAACGGAGATGACGTTGTATACCAACACCAATAAAACAGTGTCACGGAATGACAATTAGACAAGATTGACAGGAGCAGCAAAGTACGCAATTCTGTTTTTAGACAAAAATGTGTTCGGGAGGAGCGGGGGAGGGGGGGGGGGGTTGGGGGGTTGAGGGGGGGGGGGGGGGGCGAAAGAGAAGCGGGTGCCGGGAGAAGGGGGGAGTAACAGACGCAGTGGGCTGCATGTTTGCACCCCTCAACATAACTTGAGATCATCTTTGCTTGCAGTTTACAGCATTCCCTGAACGAAAACTTGCCAAAGAAAACAACAGCCCGTTACTGACAAACGTAAAATAGGAAAAAGTAGGGAAGAAGGTAGGCCTAAAGAGGGTGAACTCGGAAAAAGAAGTAATAATATATAAGTGGTGACGTTGCAAAAAGGAGACAAGATATGAAAAGAAGAACGAGAAACTGAATGAGTGAAATAAGGAAGATACACGGAGCTGAGATACCAATGGACAAAGAATAATAATAATAAATGAAGGTTACAACGTTCGAAATGAAGTAGAAGAAATATCAACCAATGAGTATGACAACGAGCAGAGGCTGACAAAAAGACTGCACTGAGACTGATGCATAGAAGACCGAAGTCTATGGCGATGGACCCAAACGAAGAAGACGATTCAGGCAACGACTAGAAGAAAAAGAATGAATCAAGAATGATGACTATGAATATGGATCAAACTGAAGAAGAAGAAGAATTAGAAGAAAAAGAAGCAGAAGAAAAACAACTAGAACAAGTAGAAAAATAAGCAACGACGGTGGATGGATGATTGGCTAGAAGAAACCAAATGAATCAAGAATGATGACTATGACTATGGACCAAACTGAAGAAGAAGAAGTAGAAGTAGAAAAATAAGAAAAATAACAAGAAGAAGATTAAGCAACGACGGTGGATGATGGACTAGAAGAAGCAGAAAGAACCAAGAATGATGATAATGACTATGAATCAAACTGAAGAAGAAAAAGAAGTAGAAGAAGAACTAACTCGAAAAGACTGAAGAAGAAGAAAAAGAAGAAGAAGAACAAGAACAAGAAGAAGATTACGCAACGACGGTGGAGGGTGGACTAGAAGAACCAGACTGAATCAAGAATGATTACTTTGAGTGTGGATCAAACCGTGGCCGAAGACTGAACAAAAGTAGAAGAAGAAAATCTAAGAATTAGAAGAAGAAGAACAAGAAGAACAAGAACAAGAAGAGGATTTAACGATGGTTGAGGATGGACTAGAAGAATCAGACTGAATCAAGAATGATGAATATATGACTATGGACAAACGGAACACACAAAAGATAGAAAGAATGAAGAAACAGCGTGCCAGCGGTGGTGACCAGCCGACCAGCCTCGCAGTCTCGCATAATAGCCTGTGGCAGAACAGAACAGAGGAGAAAGCGTACGTGGAATAAGCAACTCAGAAGTCTGGCACACTGACTTGCAGGCTGAGAGACTGAGAAAGAGAGAGAGGGTAAAGGCAGGTGAAACAGCGCCACGGCAGAGGGGAAAAGGGGGTAAGGTAAAGGCAGGTAGGTCGGGACTCTTCGTTGCCAGACGAGCACCGACAGTAGTGCGTACAGCAACAGCGGGCCTGTACCTTGCTCCACAACGGCTTCCCTTGCCATGATGGTGTAGTCGCTGCAATCGCGGGTGGATGAGGAGGAAGGTGGAGTAGTGTGCCGTGTACAGGTTCAGGGAGAAAAAAAAGTTGAGGAGCTGCTAGAATCCGGAGGAGGCGGAGGAGGAGGAGGAGGAGGAAAACGTGAGAGTAAAGAGAGAGAGAGAGTGAGTGAGAGAGGAGTGTTCGAAGGACTCCGCCAACGGGAAGGATGAGCTCCCAGCTTCAAGTTCGTCTCTACCGGGACTCCTTCAACACCCCCTGGGGATTCCGTCTTCAGGGCGGCAAGGACCTGGGCCAGGCCCTGTCCATCCAGCGGGTGAGTCCTCTATCTTCTCGCTGTCACCGCGGCCAACCCCCTTTAAAAACTTTGACCGTTTCGTTGACTTCAAAATGTTACAGCGCTCGTGCTATACGTTTTCTGCTGCTGTGCTTAGAGCTCAGTGCCGGCCGGCTTCGGCACGCTGTGTTGTTACCTGTTCTGCCTCCTGCTATGTCAGTGCCTTGCCTACCTGTATCCCCCCCTTGAAGAGCGAAGGAGTCGACCGTGCTACACCGCAATCTATCCCCCCCCCTCTCCCCCCACCCCGCGCCAATCACTTGTACGTCAAAGCCTATATGCTATCTTTCTTTTTCACCCTCTCGCTCTCTCTCTAGAACTGATGCACCGCCATCTTCTAGCCAGGCACCCGCGCCTTTTATAGTATAGCGCGTAGGTAGTTGTTGAGAGCGCAGCCAAAGCGTGTTCAGTAACCAGCAACAGGCCCGCAACACAGAGAAAAAACTCGACAGAAAGACTGAGAGAGAGAGAGAGAGAGAGAGAGAGAGAGAGAGGGGGGGTAACTGAGAGAAGTAAAAAGAAGACGCTCAGTGCCACAGGTAGCGTTAGAGACACAGCTAATAAAAAGGAAAAGAAAAGAGAGGATGCTACGCGGTTGTCAAGCATTCCTGGGTGCCAGAATTAGCCCATGTAGGCAAGGGTAGACACTTGGGGTCCCCTTTTCCCCCCTGTGTTCCCTCCCTGTCCCCTCCCCCAACCCCACGACCCGTTTCTCCGTTTTCTATTTTCCATTTCTCTGCACTGACTTTCACGTTTCCTTCCCCGACCAACCTTTGCTACCTTTTACCTCGTCGGTATAAAGGTAAGGTGGTTTAATTGATTCTATAGTTTGGTAGGGGGGGTATCCAGAAAAAAATGTGCTTGCTTTTTTGTTTTGCTTGTTAGTCGTTGATTGTTTTAGCCGTCGGTCGCAATTTGTTTTGATTTTGAGAGTAGCAACAGCTGATCGAGTGAGGTTTTGAAACTGTGAGTCAGTGAAGTTGTTGTGGTTACGTAAATCTCCTTCTTTTCTAATTAGTGATGCTTCTGCTTCTGCGCTGTATGTGTAATTCAGTTTTCTGTGCTGTGTGCTTTTCTGTGGTGGATTATTGAAAGAAGAATATTGTTCGTTGAAAGTGTTCGACCTGATTTGTCTTACTTCTGTTTTTGTTTTTTGTTTCTTGAAAACCAGAGTGAATTCTTTTTCCAAATTAAAATCACAGATATTGGATGGCAACTTTCTGAATGACTAACGTAATTGAAGACATGTTTAATCATTGGAGTCGTTTTCCCGAAGCTTCCCGATCAAAACAAGCTGTCTAAATTCTGTTCCTCGATTGATGAAAGTTCGTATGGAGAACATTCCCGACTGTAGAAAAAAATGCAACCAAGCACCTCTTTTATCACACAACGGCTGCTCTCTTTCTTTTCCCGACCTTTGCAAGTTTATAGTTATCATACAAACTAACGTCATTACAAAAAGTACATAACTCACTACAGATGTTTTAGAACAAAATGCAAGTTTTACTGCTTAATCGGTCAAAAAAAATTTAGTTTCAAAGCTTATGTACTGTACGTGCGCAATATCTTCGTGACCAAGTTTTGCCTCTCTTAGAAAACATGTCTGCCACCGTTTGCTGTTCGACCTTTGCCGCAAGGTCGCTAGCTGCGTCTCCCCCGAAACGCCAGGTAGATAACGGGCGTGATGCATTCAACTGTGTTGGCATTCGGCGTACCTGGGTCGCGTCCTTGAAAAAGTCGATGACGTTAGCTATAAACTATTTGTGCTGAGTATGATCTGACAGTGCCTGTTATAGTCACGGGTGTGTACATTATGATGACATGGCATTTCCCCAAAAGCGACTCGTATGGCTGCCTGAATGGCGGGATAAAAACGATCATACACGTTAAAAACCCACATCCCATGAACGAAGAAGAAGAAGAATGACATGTCATCGGTTGTTGTTGTTGAGGCGTTTTTGTTGTCATTTCAACTGCAGTATACCAGTGCATTAATCAATGATCCACACGTGACCTGCCGTGAACCATAATTATTGCTTTGATTTTGGAGTTTCAGTAGGCAAAAAACGTTCTGCAAATAAAGTAAAGATTAACTCAAACCCTCAAACTCTAAACCCCATCAGTATTGTGTTGTTTTGTATTTATTACTTGTCTGTTATGCTGCTGTGTCAAAACGCTAGTGCATTTTTCAATGATTAAACGTTCCATAGATTACCCTTTCTTGTGTTTTTCTCTCTACTTTTTTTTTTTAATCTAAACCTTCGCCGAAATTGTTGGCTTTTTCTACGGCAGCTACACAAGCCACCAAATCTGTGTTAGCGGCACAAACTAACATTTTGTTGCCATGGCAAGTAAGCTAGTGTCTTTCGTGTCTGTACAACTTGAAACGCGTACGCATCATATCAAACACATGTATACACTCTTCTTAAATATTTTATTCCAGATATCTTTTGCATATATGTCTACTCGGAAACATGAACAAAATATTGTAAATGATGCAAACGTAGCGAGATATCGATGCTGAAACTTGACTTGGGTAACACACAGCACGTTCTGGCACAGGCTCATCTTCAGAAAAACTCATATATATCGTCATATGATCTTATCACTTTGATCATCGATGACTTTACTTGAATATTCATGTTATACGTCAGTGTACCGATGTCTCTATTTCAAGATAACACGCAATAAGTTGATCATCCATCAAGATGGCAGCAGACATCATAGTTTACAAATGGTATTTTCCCTTGAAGCTAAAGAAAATGAATGTTGAACGGAAAATCAGAATCTCTCAGGTTGGCGAGAAGGTATTTTTGATCAGACGAGACAGTAAGCCACCTATGTTATTTACTGTCTTAAAGACAAATGGAAACTTTTTGAAACTCTGCACTTCTCTGTCCTCCTTGAAGCCGCGGTTGTACGCCACACATAAATAACCACCAAGATAAACACGATAGAATTGTTGTCATCAAAGAAAAAGACAAGATAAAATGAAGAGTTGTGGTTTGGTTCGAGCTAAGTTACTGACACTGTCAAGACAACGGAAAGCATTAGCATACATGTGCCTTCTCGGGTGCTGGTTTGGAAGTGTGACTAGTTCGATGTACCAAGTCAAACTCAAAGGCTTTAATTTTGGACCGATTTTTGGTTCAACCATACTTCTGTTTTTAGCATAAATGCAAATAAAAGGAAAGAAAAAAAGCTTCAGTATTAAAAGGTTTGAAGAACAAAACAAAAGAAAGGGGGACTAAAGAAAGAAGAACAGAAAAAAAAGAAAATTAATACAAATGGTGTTGTACAAGTTCCGGTTCCGGTTGCGCACAGCCTCCCGGGCTTCGGCCTCAAAGGTAGCGTGCACGTGAAAAACGCCACACTATTTACTGGACCACCGCTAGCTGTGCAGAGAAAGTTGATGAAGGTGAAATGAGCGGAAAACGAGAATAGCAATGGCCAGGTGTCTTCACCGCGGTCTCTGGTAGTGCAGTTCCACAGCTTCCACTGTATTGCTTGGGGCCCTCTTCCTATGTTTTCACAGAAGCGCTAATTCCATCTGCTAGCATTCCCGGTGCGCACTTGGCAGAAGGAGTCTGCTGCATGCAGGGGAATGTCTAGATTTAAGCTCCTTATGTACAGCGTGTGCTCTCCTTACTGTTGGGGGGGGGGGGGGGGGGGTGTAGTCTTTTTGACCTAGGCTGCAAAGGATGGAATTGCAGGTTTGGGTAAGGGTATGACATAGCAGAAGAAGAATTGACCGGTGGATCATTGGTACACGTAGAACCGATACTGATTTGAAAAAAGTGCTTGCTTGCCGTCTCAATTTCAAGAATAAAACAAAAATACATTGACTTTCCCATGTTAAACGTTCAAATCTCTTTCCGACTATTCGATCAACTGAGGACATTCTCGCAAATTTGCTCTCCTGTTTGCTTATGCTCACTTGAAGCATCTTAATATTAATAGTATATTTATGTAGCGCTTCCCTTACAGCGTGAAGTACCGTCCAGTTAGCTTGCCGTGATTACCTGGCAGCTGATAATGGGGAGTGTTAATTCAGCCTTCTGCTTGCTTAATTTCTACAACTCAACTGCCTAGTCCAAGAGATAACATATCAGTTCTGAATGCAGTTGGGAGACTTTCTTTATCGAGCAGCCAACCTCCTTTGACGACCTGTTTGCATCTAAACGGTAAACTCGTGTTGGTATGCATAGGTGTTGATGTTACAGCATAAAACTTGATGCGCTGTGATACCTGACATGCTTTGACAATAAAAGTTGCTTTAAAGAAGAGTCAGTCTTAAAAGAGAGTCATCAATCCTGCTTACACGAGTCTTGAAATAAGCATGGTCTCTTTAAATAAGTAGCCCCTCAAAAAGGAATGCAAGCAAACATGCGTGTATGTCTCTTTACATAGGCAAGGTCCCTTTTAAAAAAGCAACAACTCAGAAAAGAAAGCAGGCAAACCTGGTTACATGACTCTTTCTTCCACTGAAATAGGCTGTACCTGGGAACATTTTCCTTACAAAAACCACAGTATAAGCATAATGCTTTTTCGTATGCATCACACAGGAAAATGTCAAGCAGCACCTTGCCGCACGCACTGTCAGCATCAGGTGGGTAGTGTAACATTGCCCTTTAGACGTGCATCGCCAGCATCACCCATCACCCGCACTCTGCTTCCTGGGACGAGCAGTTGTCTTGTCTTTGGCCTTTCGGTTCTACCCAGAGCCAAGACATATCTGGAGGTGTAGTTTAAAGCGACAGATCCTGCGGTAAAATGTTCCCAGTTCTAGTCGTAAACATACGGATGTAGTATCAGGATCTAGTTTCACCTGTTCAGCTGAAAACCTCACCCAGCTCAATCGGAGTTAATCGGCGGCGGTCTCTAATTTTTGAATGCGAAGCAAAACGAGTTTAGCAGTGGAATAAAAAATACTTTTAAAAATATTGTTTTGTATATGTATTTGATAGTGGATCGCTTGTAAACGCAGCCGGAGGAACGGTTTGGGCACCAGTTCGTCTGTGTCCTATATAACTTTATTCGAACACTATTCCAGTACAAACAGCCTTTCATCAGAGAGAGTGTTCACCAGCTGAACAATCATGAACGGTGCTTGTGGAGATTCATCTTTAAACCTGGCAAGCTAGAGGCATATTGCAGGGTACAATACACTGGGCGTAGCTTGGGCATATCGTGCAATCTGTGATCTGAAGTATAACACATCTATAGATATGTGTTTAGACACTGGATTCACTGACAGGTCACAGTTGTGATGCACGTGTTGGCATGTATTTTTGGCTGTGTCTGTTGGCATCGTGCATGTTACTGCGATGATTGGCAGATGACATTCAGTATATGGCACTCTGAGCTGTAGGCCTATGTGGCACAGTCACTGATGCAGATGTACAATATATTTTGAGACTGCGTTTCTTAAGCGGTATTATACAATAGTTTTGTTGGTGTGTTACACAGTTCAGTATTTGTTTGCATGTTTGATTGTGGTTTGTTTCGAAACAGCAGCATTAGTAGGTGCATTTGCGTCTAACTTGGAGTATACAAAAAACGCACTGCGGCAAGCAGTATAAAGAACTTGGTAGCTGTAAGCATAGACAGTGTAATGGCTTTCCTGTAGGCATTGACTATGGACTGTCGCAAGACGTCCGTAAAGGAAGGGGGTGGAGAGCGAGGGGGCGGCATGTGAAGAACAATACATAGTTTCCTTCACCTTAAAGAGGACTATGTACAACATTTGCGCTCATACCACAAGCCATTCACAGCAAACTCAACGCCCAACGCTAATTCATCAGAAAGCTTCCTCTTTTCTGTATTGTTTGTTACACTTGCTCTCGTATTGAACTTTTCCGTCTGTCTTTCCTATGGCACAAGGATAAGCTATCTTTTCTGATTCAGTTTTGTAGGTAAGTAGGCCTTACCTTTAGCTGGAACAGTTGTGCATTCACTGCTTCAGTAATATGCTCTGGGCAAGAATCGACAACTTCGATATATATCCGCCAGTCGGTTTGTAGAAGAGCCCCAATTCTTCTCCTCTCATTGAAAAGAAATATTTCACATCCCCCCCCCCCTCCCCCAACCCCCATTCCTTCCTGCACTTTTCGTGTTTATCTGTCATTTGGCACATTTTTAAGACAATAGAACCGAGGGGATACAGACATGAGCGAAGCGTACGCACAGACAAACGAGTCTTATTTCCAACCTATCATTGCTGGTACCACACTCTATTAAGTTCTTCCTGTAACGGCCCAGCTCGGCTGTTCTACGTACGTCTTGTACTCCCTCACATCCATTCTCTGTCTTTACCTATCTTCCCTTGTCAGCATTCCTCGAAGATACACTGAAAGGAAGCATGCAGGAAAAAACTAGCGATCGGAGCCCTCGATACAGCGACGGAGTACGTGAATACATACACAACGTTTGTTTGATAAGGCCTAAAAAAAAAAATAGGTGTGGTTACGGTAACCCGACCTACCCTATTTTTAGGGGCCGACCCTATAACTTTTTATTACATTTGTCAAAAAAACAAAACAAAAACCAGTGCAGAAAACGCAATGAAAGCAAAATCGCCCGAGTCGCACACTTATTTCCCTGTCAAGTAGGTTTAATTTGTACACATTAGAAAAAAAAAGTAAAAAAAAAAAAAGGTGATTGCCTACCTTCCTACCCTATTTTTTTGGGCTATGTTACCGTAACCACACCTATTTTTTTTTTTGGCCTAACGCGAGAGTTCTTGTGCTCTTTTCTTCGGAAGAGCTTGAAAGGTTGGGCGTGACGTAAGTTCTGCTGATGTGACTGCGAACAAAAAGATTGTAGACGATGCTCAGAGAGAGAGAGAGAGAGAGAGAGAGAGAGAGAGAGAGAGAGAGAGAGAGAGAGAGAGAGAGAGAGAGAGAGAGAGAGAGAGAGAGAGAGAGAGAGAGAGAGAGAGAGAGAGAGAGACTTGATATGGAGAGAGAAAGAAGGAGAGGTGTGTGTGTGTGTGGGGGGGGGGGGGGGGTGGTGGTCCTCGCTTATCTTTGAAAACAACAAGAATGATGCAACAACGACTCATTTCGATTTTTGTTGATCAGTCAATGAGGATGTTGAATATTACCAACATGACAAAAATTGTCACGGTCTGTCTCACGGACTGATGCGGTGTTTGCGGAAAAGAATCACGAATGCGAATGAGTAGCATTATTATGCAATGGTCGCAAAATGATATTCTCCTCAGTATGCTAGACTCACATGGAACAAGATCTGTGGGGTTGGATGCTTTTTTTGTCCGTTGTAGTTTTTTTCTGGACTGTTACAGTTTTTTTTCTGGACTGTTTTTGAAACTAATGTTATATGTAGAATGTCAAGAAAGAGGAGTAAAAGCAGGATAGTTTTTTTTCTGGACAGTTTTTGAAACTAGTGTTATATGTATAATGTGAAGAAAGAGGAGTAAAAGCAGGATAGTTTTTTTCTGGACAGTTTTTGAAAGAAAGAGGCGTAAAAGCAGGATAGGGGGAGGAGAAGAAGAAGATAGGGGGCGGGGGGTGTAGCGGGGTTATTACCACTGATTTTACCTTTGATACTGATACAATGTACAAGCACCAGTAGTTATCAGCTGTACCCTTAAACTACAGAGACAACTCATTATTTCGCTTGGGATTTCTTGCCTGTGCTTATGAATGTACGATACGCGTTCCGTCAGTCTGCAAAATAGTCAGTGAAAGAGCAATTACAACGAGCTTCAACTTCCAAAGTAATCCGCGCGTACTAGACGCAGTAAATATGAGACCGATGACTGACTGACTAGTTAATTTTTACGTCCTCTTAGACCGATAAGATTTAAAGTACATAGACAAGATCTTTTATGAGTCTGGGCTGAAGGGTCTACTCTTTTATGTCTGTGGATTGAAACCAGCTATCTCAGCCAGACAGGCTATGCGTGGGCGGAATGGCCCGATGGCCAAGTAGCCAAAACAGCGCGGCAGAGATCAAAGGCAAAGCCAGAGCAGCAGAAAGCTGCTGCAACAGCTCTCAAGGGTCTGGCATCTCTTCTTGGACGTGTCCGGGCCGGTTGAAGGTGACTGGCTATCTGTCCTACACCTTACTGAAGTGGACTCGATTTCTAGATACAAAGATAGGGTTTGGTACCATGTGTTAACTCAGACAGTTGTACCAGGTTCTTGTAGGGTTGATTTTGGACTTTTGACGCCCTTTCAACAAAGGAGGACCATTCAGTCATTGTCATGGGAATTCATTCTCAAAATGTGTATACATACGCGAGTACTTGATACTTGACATTCTGGGTTTCTGAAGTGGCGAGTTTGCTTTGCTAGATCTTGGCTCGATAAACCAGCGCCACGACCTGCCCGTGACACCAGAAGTCTGACAAAATAAATTTCAAAGCCTTTTCAAATGGTCAACATTTTCAGTTTATCAGAAACGACTTTGACAACCTCTCTTAACCCTTCTGCATTAAACTTGTAGTTTGATGAAACACGGAAACAACATCTTTGGATACATTTTAACCCTCCATCCCCGGCCCTTCCCCCCGTACAAAGCTCTAATTCAGACAAAAGTAAATACATCACATTCAAGTTCAAACAATGTAATAGAAATATTGACAGATTCTGAAGCTGAAAACCCGGGTTTTGCTCATCAGACGCTTAGAGACACTTCAGGGACTTGTCGGTGTGTAACGAAATGGAAAACAGCTGTAAGCGAGTGAGCACAAGAACTGCTGAACCAGCAGTTTCCCCACAGATTCTACCTACCGGTTACAGCAACATAGTACAGCGTCTGGCTTTGGCTGTTAGGTCGTTTTGTTCTTTGATCTTGTGTCTTTTCTAAAGGCTGAGCACGTTGAATTTGATGCGTACGCGTTAATCAGTGATTTAAAACAAAATTGTCATTCCGTCTTTTCAGATGATTATTTGTTATTTTTTCCTTTTATCGTTATAAGTGTAAACAAATAAGGGAGTATTGATTGTCTTGAACTGTTCCAGGTGGTTTCCCATTTTGACTATTAACCGCGGGTACGTTGTTTAAACACCTGTTGTTAACGTATCATTTTCTTCTTCTTCTTCTGCGTTCGTGGGCTGAAACTCCCACGTACACTCTTGTTTTGCACGAGTGGAATTTTACGTGTATGACCGTTTTTACCCCGCCATTTAGGCAGCCATACGCCGCTTTCGGAGGAAGCATGCTGGATATTTTCGTGTTTCTATAACCCACCGAACTCTGACATGGATTACAGGATCTTTTCCGTGCGCACTTGGTCTTGTGCTTGCGTGTACACACGAAGGGGGATAAGCCACTAGCAGGTCTGCACATAAGTTGACCTGGGAGATCAGAGGCGGCCGCGGCCGGGATTCGAACCCTCGACCTTCCGATTAAGAGGCCGACGTCTTACCACCCCGCCACAGCGGCGCCCGTCCAACGTATCATTTAATTCCATACACTGACGTGTACACAAGTAATCAGCACTGTTCCATCAACATTTCTTACGGCTGTTGTAAATCAAAATCAGTGGCGTCGTTAAGAAATGAATAATTAGGATTAGTATTATTAAAAGAAAAAAAAAAGGGGGGGGGGGGGGGAGAAAGAAAGAAAGAGGAAAACAAGGCAGACAAATGAAAGGGAGAGGGAGATTGAATGTGAATACGACAGATTCAAATCCAAAAACAAAGAGACTGCCAACTGCATCCCATTCCGGCCGCTGCTAGACTGGTGCGGTTTTCGTGAGTTCAAGTGTTAATCACTGAAGAGAGTGGATCGTGAGTATAGTACATTCATTCAAAACTCAAAGTGGTTTATACATTCTAAATGGATCTGTCGTAATCAAAAAACAAGAAAGGTAAGTTGTTGTTATTGACAAATTTACGTTACACTTAAAAGACCGTTGGGTCGACATATTTGTGAGTGTAACGTAATTTTGTCAATAACAACGTTCCAACAACTTACCTTTCTTGTTGTTTTTTTATTACGACAGATCCAGTTAATGTATAGACCACTTTGAGTTTTGAATGAATGTACTACTCACTATCTACTCTCTTTAGTGATAGAACCGTGACTTGAACTCACGAAAACCGCACCAGTCTAGCAGCGGCCGGAATGGAATGCAGTTCTGGTTTGTAAGTTATGGGGTGTTGTGAGGGTAAGCTGACACCGGCATTTATTTTTGGCTCATGGCTGCTGTCGGCATCAGTGAAAGTCAGTGAAGCAGATTATTCTCTGTGAATCTTCTGCCTGTAATTGTTCTCTCCTCACGCTTGTGTTGATAGCTAAATCAGGCTGTGTGGAGGCTAATTATGTTCGATTCACTTGTGTGTACTGGTATAGTGTCACTTTGACTGTTTGCTAGTTTGGTTATGGTCCCATGGTTGTATATTGTGTTTAATGTAATAAGGGAAGGACTGTGTGGGTGTGGGTGTAAGTTGATCCAAGTCAGCATTGAATTTGTCACGTGCAATTGTTTTGTTTACCCGTTAATATTATTCCGGCAGTTCCATGACGAGTCAGATATATATATATATATATATGTATATGATGTGCTAACGGTATGCCCTGAACGTTTTTCATAGTTATGATACATTTCTCCTCTCAGTATGCAGTTTAGCTCGCTCTTGCAATTTGTCTTGAAAATGTGTTTCCCTATTCTGGGCGAGGGCTGGATGCTGACGAGTAATGATAATGCTTTTTGTATTTTTCTACTCAAGTTCTCCTCGGAAAATAAAGATTTTTCTTATCTCAAGTTATGTCTTATCTTAACTTGTTAAAATTGTTTCTCCCTAAATTGGACAGGATTTAATCGTAGCTTCCATCACGTCTCACCTAAACTCATCAACGATAAGAAAGATGCACAAATCCAATTACCCCTTTCACCTTCGCGCAGGTAGGAAAGTAAATCGGGTAGAACACGGACGGAGCAAAGCGTATGACGATTTCTCTGCTGAGCTATGACGGTGCCAGAGTTTGGCAGAACCAGGTGGCTTTCAATTAATCCAAGGGCACGGAGGTCGGGAGATTTGCCTTGAGAAAATTGGGGCAAACCTCAGTCTTGAGTGCCATTACTGAATTTGACAGGGAATTTTCCCCGCTTATTTCCTACCGAAGCCACTTGCATTCTTGTGTTGAGGAAATATGCTGCTCTTACTTCGGCCGGTGACTTTGCTGCTCTCTGTTGGTTAAAATATACACAATCCTTTGGTAGGATAATTATATGGTCTTAGTTGATGGAATATGGTGCTTTCTGTTGGTTGAAATATTCACAATCCTTCGGTAGAACGTTCTCAGTCTTAATTAGTTGAATATGCTGCTTTCTGTTGGTTGACAATGTACGATTCTTCGGTAGAATATGCTCTTAGTTGATGGAATATTATGGTGCTTTCTGTTGGTTAACAAAATTAATATAGCCTACTATACTTCGGTAGGATAACTCTCCGTTGGTGGATGATGCTGCCATGTTTCTATTGACATACGTGGGTCATTCTCCAGAGCTATGTATCACTTTGTGACATGCATTTTCAGTCCTTTAAATGATCATAACGTATATTAAAAAAACAACTAGAATGTATCCTCTTTACGGTTTTTAGTAATACTGTACTCCAGTTAGATAATGGCACAGACATGCAACGAAAAACATAGTATATGTTTTTGTCTTCTTTTTTTTAGTTGTTAGTATTCAAATCCATGTCACAAGCTTTGGTTTCCATGTTACAAAGGTGATGTACTTTAAAATCCTGTCTGTCTCTGTCCCCCCCCTCCCCCTCCGCCGCACCACCCTACGTCTTCCTACATCAGTTTACACAGCCCACCACGTAACTGCCTGTATTTGTTATCTGGACCATCAGTGGATGAACGCCGGTGCTGGTTCGCACGTGCCAGGATTGTGTCCCTGTTTATATTGCATAGGCTTACTGCATCTTACAAGACTGCATGTGTCGGCAGTTTGCCTTGTTTTTTCTTTTCGTTGTTCCATCTCTTGCAACATAAGCGCCGAATTACTCACAGTGCCTGGTCACAGTGGGCGTCAGCAGACAGAATCACATTCAGTTATCAGTGTGCCAAGTATTATTTTCAAGAACAGAAGAACTGAGAAAGATATCACAGGCACATGTTTTAAGTTGTGTGTGCGTGCGTGCGTGCGTGCGTGTGTGTGTGTGTGTGTGTGTGTTGGAGGAGGAGTCAAAGGTGGGAACTATACTATTTTCTGCACGACTCTAAGACTAATTATGGTAAATCCTCATTTCCCGCGATCGATTTTCCCCCATCAGTGCCATGCCATTCGCTCCACCATGTAGGTAGCCATAGTACGTCTTCGGATAAAGTATCCCGGTAAAGGGATTCATATGGCCACTGTGTGAAGATGTAACCACAGAAGTACAGGATCGCATATATAGTATCATGCATGAACGCTCATCCCAATGCAAAACAAAGCAACTGCTTACTTTTGGCCAACAGCTAAGTGTAAACCAATAACTCGACAGTACGATATCATTTGGTCACAACAAAGTGCTCAATAATATGTTGATATCATAACAGTGGCTCTGCTTTAAAACCTCGTAAAATCTGAGATAATTAGGTCTAAAAAGAGAGCGAGTGTTACAATGGAGAAAAATGAAGCGATCATGAAAAAAAAAACGTATGAGAGGGAGTCCTATTGAGAAGGGTTGGAGAGGTTCTACTGGTGCGTATCTTTTTGACATCGTTCGTTCTTCAATCTCCACCTGTTTTTCTCACTAAGTTAGAGATACGTGCCTTTGAGAAATGTTACTGCTCATGCAGTAAGAGACTGTGCAGTCGAATTTGTGCTGCAGTCGAACCTCTTTATAACGACCACCCAAAGGATCGACTAAATGTGGTCGTTATAGACATGTGTTCACTCTGGAAAGGTGAATTATAGAGCAGGTGGTCGCTTTGGAGAGGTGGTCGCAAGGGCAGATTCGAATGTAGTTCAAGAGGGTATAGTAAGTTTGTCAGTGTTTCAGCTTCAGTAACGGCGTATATATATTATATCCGTCCAAGATTGCAAACGGCGGCAGAATGAGCAAGGAGAAGAAGGCGAGATTGGCATAGTGGTTAAGACGTGCATGTAAGTCCTAATTAATGTTTGGTGTGTCAGAGCCATGTATGAAGTACATACATGTGTCTGCGTGCGTCGATACGCGATCTCTTGGTATCTGACTTGTTCCGAAGGATGGAACCACTGAGGTCAGTTGATGGAACCAGTGTGTGTTATGTCTTGCGTATCATTCGTATAACCTTGTACCTGTAAGAGTTTTTCCTCGTGTTGAAGATGCATTGTTTAGCTGTTCTATCCTCAGTCTCTAACTCAAAGCTTAGTATTCCAACGGCCGACAATCTATTTTTTCACGTTTTGATGTACACAATATTTTCTCTCTCTCCAAGAAAAAGCATGAGCTTGTCGCCGCGATGCCATCTCGCAGCTTACGCTTGTAGCCCTTCCTTCTCTGTCTGTCTGTTTATTTTTCAGTTTTTCTGTCTGACTGTCTGTTTTCTGTCTGTCTGTCTGTCTGTCTGTTTGTCTGCCTGTATGTTTTTCTGTCTGTCAGTCTATGTCTCTCTCTGGCTATCTTTATGTGCGAGTCAGTCTTGCCTGCCTGTCAGTTTGTCTGTCTGTCCGCCTTTCCGGCCTGGATGCTATGACAAGTTTGTGCTCTCTCTCTCTCTCTCTCTCTCTCTCTCTCTCTCTCTCTCTCTCTCTCTCTAGTACACAGATCTCAGTCTTTACACTGAGCCTTTGCAGGCGCTTGGCACAAGCAATAACAAACACATAAATATTAAATACGCAATTCATCTGATTGTGCAGTGACTGAATACAGAGTTAACCACTTAATTTGTAGGGGTACACAGGAACAAATTTGACCTGTTAACTGCCGAACACTCCAGGACTGACCTGATTGAAAAGAATGCCGAGACTTTCTCACCTGTCGGTTGGCATCCCCGTCTACCTGACGCCGGCACAGAGCTAAAAGATACACCGGGCACTGTTAGAATTTACCTGGAGGCTGGAGGTAGTGCTGTGATGCGGGTATGGGGTATGAGGGAGTTTGAATAGAGAGGGTATAGAGGTGTGTTTGTGTGGGAGAAGGGGTGGTGAGGATGTTGGTTGTCGTGGTGGTGGTGGTGGTGTGTATGTGTGTGTGTATGACGTGTGTGTGTGTGTGTGTGTGGCGTGTATGTGTGTGTGTGTGTGTGTGGGGGGGGGGGTGTCTGTCTGTCTGTCCGTCTGCCTGTCCGTCTGCCTGTGTGTGATATTGTGTCAGTGTGTGCGTGTGTTCTGTGTGTGTGTGCGTATTGTGTATGTGTGTGCTTTAGCTCTGTAGACTGAAACATCTGCCAGGACCGATCATTAGCTTTATGTCTGGAGTAAGGGGCAGTAAACCACGGGCCGGAATTTGTAGTCTAAGATAACTCTGCTGCAGCACGGCAGCTACAAAACAGACATTTCAGAGTCTGTCTCAGTGCCTCTCTCTTCAGTTATGTGTGTGCGCGTGTGTTTGTGTGTGTGTGTGTGTGTGTATGTGTGTGTGTGTGTGTGTGTTTCCCTCTCTTTATCTCTCCCCCTGTCTGTCAGTCTGTCTGTCTGCCTCTCTCTCTCTCTCTCTCTGTGCGCGCGCATATCTTTGCCGCTGTCATGCCAAGACTGCAAGAGTTTCTCTTACGATGCAATGAATAGATTTTATACAACATTTTAATTGAACAAACCTGGTAGACTCTTGAAAAACTCTTTTGAAGACGGACGCTCATTTTGTGCCAGCAATACAGAAAGACACTTCAAGTTGAAGAGATTCACTGTGACCTCGGTGCGTTTCCACATTTGTTTCTCTCTATGCCGGCAGTCGTGTTATTGGTGCCAAGATTGTATGGTTTTGTATGTCGGTTCTTCTCTCCTTTAATATGGGTGTATATTTTGTAGAAGAAATACTTCTCTGTCTCAGTCTGTCTCTTCACTCTCTCTCTCCCCCTCTCGTTCCCACCATTCACTCATTAGTGCACTCATTAGTCACCATTCATTTACAACCACGCACTCATGAACACAATGGGAATATTACACAGACATACAGACAGACATACGGACACTGACAGACACTGAGACCGACAGACAGACCGACAGACAGACACCGAGACACATACACATAGACATTCGCTCTCCGACTCGCCCCCACCCACTCACTTTCCACAGACTCCGCACAGAGGTGTGTTCAGTATCTATCGCACATACAGAGCCAAAAGCCTTCAGGTAAGACATAAACACGATAGTACCCAATATTGACGGATTGTCTGATGATATCTTCTGCTATGGTCTGTTGAGACAGTGATATCAAAATCGAGACTGGAGGTCGAGATTTTGATATCACTGTCGAAACAGACCAATAGCAGAAGATATCATCACACAGTCAGTCAATGTTAGATATATTGCTAATTCTCTGGACATTTTGTATTTACTGTAAAGAAATTACAAAAGTATTTGTCTCAGTTTTGGCTGTTCCATATCCCTCCCTCTGATTATTATTTCTTTTTGTTCACTCTTTTCTTGTACTTTTCAGTATTTCAAAATGTCTTTTCTTTCAAAAAGTCTCTTGTCACTTGCTCAACTAAATTCTGGGATCAATACATTGTCATATAATATATTTGTTTGTTTTTAAATTCAGGTGTTTTTGTTTTTGAAGTGGGGAAGCAATAAAGAGGTCGTCGATATCAAAACTGATATCGACGGAAATGCCGTCGATATCACTTTTGCACTGAGCTCAGTTTTGCCCAATTGACCAATGGAAATCCACGTAACATATGAAATAGCAATATAGCGTGTTTACACGGCCAGAAACAAACGACTCGTGCCGACAGACGACCTGCCGAAAGATAGGTCAGCTAAACAAAGATAGATGAGCACGGTACGTAGTGTATAGTCTTCATGTATCGGGCAGGTAGACCATGCACTGACGGTGTGAACTGATAATTTACAGAATTCCTTACTCGAGGAAGATATCAGTTTTTCCGGTGCTTGCGTCAGTGCCGCTGGTTTTGACCGGATTGAACTAGCACCAGCGGCTTGACAGTGTAGTGTGTGTGTGTGTGTGTGTGTGTGTGTGTGTGTGTTCACGGTGTGTGTGTGTGTGTGTGTGAGAGAAGGAGAGAGAGAGAGAGAGAGAGAGAGAGAGAGAGAGAGAGAGAGAGAGAGAGAGACTGAAAGACACTGAGAGAGCACACACACACACACACACTGACACACACACACACACACACACACACACTGACAAGGTCGGTGCTGCTGCCTCCCTTTGGTACTTTTGTCAAGAATGTTTACCATACATCAGCCACGAAGGGCGATAGCATCTCATATCATACCCAGGCAGCTGGAATTTCACGACCCAATGATGCGAAAAGAGAGATGAGTTTATTTGGGGAAAAGGGGAGATACCGTTGGATTATTTTGGAAACTATGAATGTTCCTTGTATCAGAGACCCGCTGGGGTGAACGATGTATTCGCTTAGGGCATGTATTAGAGTATGATCTGTGCAGAGTGAAGTAAAGTGATTCTGGGCGAAAACATGAACATGGGTGTATTGGGCAGAGACGGATGAATAAAAAGAAGCGGTGGAATAAGGAGGGTGCGCATGATCGACTCAGTGTCTGGCAACAGCTCACTGCAGTCATTTTGAAAAATTTTGAGATTCTAAAAATAATAGCGCGTTTATAGCGTTAGCCGGTTCCGTGTGTGTGTGTGTGTGTGTGGTGTGTGTGTGTGTGTGCGTGCGTGTGTGTGTGTGTGTGTGTGTGTGCCACGGTGTGTGCGTGTGTGTGTGTGTGTGTGTGTGTGTGCGCGCGCGATTGTAACTTGACTTTGCCGGCTCACTGTGCTGTACAAATTATCACACCTTGGCGAAGAAAACAGGTGCGCCAAGAAGACTGATGCAATCCATGTGTTCGAGAAATAAGGTACACACCTTTTCGCCTACCCGTGTACAATATAAGCTCCCCAGGTACCGTACACACATAATGCTTCCCTATCTATGCCTTCAGGTGTTACGCAGAAAAACAGTGGCTGTTCGTGTAACACTAGCAGGTAAATGTGCAGAGTAAGCACGAAGAAGCCAGGGAGGAAAGAATCATTGCCAGCGTTTTGTGTAGGGCCTATCTGTTTTTGTGATTTTCTCCTCTGACACATAAGCCGTTGTATCTAAACAGCAAGCACACCCTTATTTCTCTCCCCGAAACGTAGCCATGGCAGCAAGAATCAGAAACAAGTTTCTTTTGACAGCCCTTTTGTCTTCTTCACGGAATGAGAGTGTCAGAATGAATCGAAGTTTTGTGCATGAGCCTTTTTGCTTTATTTGAACATAAGACGCAATCATTGCATTCCTGAACTCAGACTTCAAGGGCAAGTTAAGACTCAGTTCTTTTGCTGTTATTGTTAAACGGTAAGAGGTACCTGGCAGAAGCTTGCCACGAGAAGTACACAGAGACAGTATTTAAAAAAACCGTCTTGCTCTTTTTGCAGTCCAGGAAGCAAGCAGTGTCCAGATTATCACAAGGAAGACATTGATATAAACGAAGAAGTCTGCCAACAATGAAGGACATCTACTATGGGCTTAATGTTTATAAAAGGGTTCTATGCTTACGAGTTTGTGTTACATAAATGATTTGGGGATATTAGAAAACGTCTTTGAGGCGAACAAAATCACACTGCTGACGATCATTCTAGCCTCGATTAGCACGTGACGATCCGTCGTCGTCAGATGGTACTCAGTATTGAGAGAGAACGATTAAACTGCACACAGTTGTTCTAACTACTAACACAGGTTTGGTCTCTGAACACATTCGTATTTAAATATTTTCATTGGTTTTATGATAACTTTATGTATTGCTGAAACAAACCGGTCAGACTAAAAAATAAGATTTGAGTGGAGAACATCTCTTCTTCATCGTTATTCTGTCCATTTTCGCAGATGACTCTCTGTCTCATAGTCCATCTGTCTGTCTGTCTGTCTATCTGTCGTTTGTCTGTCTGTCGCTATGTCAATGTCCCTATCTCTCCTTGTCTCTCGTTATGTCTCTCTGTCTATGTCTCTCTCTCTGTGTCTTTCATTACAAAATTTAAAGCCAAACCAAACCAAAAATTCAATGTCCCCATTCCACGGATAGATCTCTTTCAATCAAGTTTAGCTTATTATGGCAGCGTTTTGTGGAATTCTCTCCCGGAATCAGTTCGAGTCCCAACGAGTCTCAATACTTTCAAAAAACACCTCTCATTACATTTAATGTCAAATTACGAAAAGTCACAGTAATGGAAGACTTGATCATATCTGTCCATATAGCATCATTGTTTCATTAAACATGTTCTGGTAATTCCCAATTTTGATCATAACGTAAGAACTTGTGTATAGCCTGCAACGTGTATATAGTCCTGTGAATAGTTTTTCTGTCTTTTTATCTTTTATTTTTTTACTTTTATGTTTATCCTTTGTAATTGTTTTACGTTTGTATAAATATGTATATAAGATTAGAGTAGTCCCTCTCCGGGCGAGGGCTGGTTGAAAAGAAGCTCGTTTATATTGCTTATGCCACAACCCTCGTAAAGTAAAATTTGATTTGATTTGATTTGATTTGTCTGTCTGTCTCTCTCTGTTTATCTCTCTCTCTCTCTCTCTCTCTCTCTCTCTGTCTGACCGTCCGTCTGTCTGTCCGATGTCTGTCTGTCGATCTCTCACTCTAACTCTCTCCCTCTCTCTAAAGCACGGCAAGAGATCGACTAAACTGGCTCTGTTTTGTTAAGGGATGAACGGGTGTGTGGTTGTGCGAGTTGAAGCTCTGTGTGCGCACAGGGGAAGGCTTTCTGGCAAGTATGTTATGGTTTAAAAGAGATGATGCACAATTACACATCAGAGTTACCTGTGTGCACAGGGGCACCAAGAACCACACAGAAATAGATCCGACCCCCCGGCATCGGCTTAGCCCCCCTGCACTCTTGCCTGTCCTTTTCCCCCTTTCACTTTTCGTTCTTGGTATGGAAAATCCATCGTCAGTCACTGACAGCCACTGGAAAACTCGTCACCATCTCTCACAGCTTCTTTCTCGATCGTTGACCCGATTCAGCTTTTTATACTGCCACTGTCAGCACAGGAAATGATAAGATGAGTATGTGTTACGTGAAAGCGTGGCTTCTATCGCGGGGTCGTGTTTGGGACTTCCTCTTTAAAGATGTTCATTAAAGATGTTCTTATCCCCCCCTCTGCTTCTTTCTCTCTGTAAACTTGTAGGGCTAGTTATTTTTCGGTAACTTACCCAACAACCAAAATCACTTACCCAACAACGGGCCTGAATCCTCGATAGCTCATGGGTAGAGACTGTACACATTGTGGATCTACTTTTTGCGACTCAAAAGTTCAGAACACTCTAATGTACAAAATATACATTTCTGGAGCAAACAATACAACCATACCGCATTTAAACCAGCAACTACATACTTGAACACATGAATCTCCATGTAAAATCCATGAGTTTGGTTGTTTTCTGAATTCAGATCTGCCGTGCACAATCGTTTATCGCTAGCAAGATTCCAAGGAAAAGTAACTCTCATACTTTGTCTAGCGACACGAGTAGTTCCCCTTCCAGATGTCGGCTGCACCGACAAGACTGCAATCCGACGGTCAGTTTTCAACAATATTTCATTTTATAAACAGATCACACGCAATCAATTGCAAACATTTAATCAACTTAAAGAACATGCAGCGGTTTCATACACTATTTTGCCATAGAAAACTAAACTTCATACAGTTTTTAACGTTGGAACACGGGTGTAAAACTTCGTCTGCTAGTCACATTCGAAGAAAGAACATTTCCTGAGCGATACCAAAACATGAACAGAACACACACTATCTGCCTTTACCGCCACAGCAGAATGACAACATAACTGTGTACTTGATTTTAGTTCAAAACATGGAAACTGACAAGAAGTGTTAACAAAATTGAATGATTTGCACGGAACTATACAACCGCGCATTAATCGATCGCCTGCGCAGGTAGACTGGTTGGGTGAATATGATTCGATCAAACTTTCGCACAAAAATTCCTCTTTTCTTTGAATAACTGAAGAAAGGAGGGATAAAGAGGTTACATACCTCGTCTCAGTGATTATCAAAAATAATGGTCTCAGTTCGCGGTCATGAAAAAGCTCGCTGAAGCTCGCATTTTTCATGATCCGCTAACTTCGACCATTATTTTTGATAATCACTGAGACTCGGCATGTAACCTCTAGTCTACATAATTACTTTTTACTCGCTTGGCTTTAACTTTTGAGAGGACAGACAGATCTTTATAATGGAGACAAAGAACAAGGTACGAACAATCTTAAGAATGCAAACGAAACCAAGAGCAACAATTTCTTCTTTTTATTTGGGGTACAACTTTGACACAAAAGGGGAAACAACGTGCGTACTTGCTTACCTGATGCAGACTGTTCTGTTGGCACTGTACTTCAACTGTCGTATCCTATCACTTGTCTCTATGCTAACTTATTCTAAGTAATAACTTGTATTTCTTTTCTGCTGGTCAACACTCCTATACTCTATTTCCCTAGCTCTATTTCCTCTGGTCTGGTCTATGGAGGTCTCCCTATTGACGTCATCACTTCGTGCGCACCGGGGCTTGGAGGGCAAGAAGCCACCGCGCCGCTTAGCGAAAACATGGAAGCGTGGTGCCGATCGCGAAGTTTCGCTGCGGCGATTCCGTATTTGCGTCGACGATTTGGCTAAATTTTATTCAAGATGGTGAATACTTGTTGCATAATCGGTTGCACAAGCCGAAGCAACAAGGAAAATGCTCTTGCATTTTTCAGAATTCCGAAAGTCGACGCTGGAGTGAGGAACACGATTTACTGGAGAAAAGAAGGAGAGCGTGGCTGAAAAAAATCAACAGGAAAAACATAAACATAACTTCTGTGGATGCCAAACCAGAAAAACAGTATTAATTTTACTTATGTATCTATATGATTTGTGCTGGCAGGAATGTGTGTAGTTACTTTTTTGTTTTTGCTTTCTGACTGAAGTGTGTATTATTGAAAACATTTTCAAGGGCTCAACACTGTTCCTTATTTGATCTTGAGATATGATGCTTAGTATGTGGGTGCATGTACAGTTCTTTTCTTTTTACACTTTGACAGTATTGATGTGTGAACAGTTGTTGTTCATTGATTCCAAACCTCAACAGCAGTATTAATTTTGCTAATGATTGAAACACCGATTCACTCGCTTTTTGACTGAAATGTGCAGTTTGAAACAAGATTCAACACTGCTTATGTTAATGCCATAGCTTTTTGACTCAAGTGTGTGCCTTAATCAATGCTGGTTAGCATGTCTGTATAGTTTATTGACAAGTGTGTGATTTAAAACAGAAACAAAACTGTTTATGTGGATGCCAAACCTGAAACACAGTATTGATTTGACTTGTGTACAGTATCTGTATGACTTGTGCTGGCTGGCATGAGTGTAGTTCCTTTTTTTGCTTCCTGGCTCAAGTGTGTATAATTCAAAGCATTTTCAAGACTCAACACTATTCCTTAGGCCAAAAAAAAAATAGGTGTGGTTACGGTAACATAGCCAAAAAAAATAGGGTAGGTAGGTAGGCAATCACTTTTTTTTTTTTAACTTTTTTTTCTAATGTGTACAAATTAAACCTACTTGACAGGGAAATAAGTGTGCGACTCGGGCGCTTTCGCTTTCATTGCGTTTTTTGCACTGGTTTTTTTTTTTTTTTTTTTTTTTTTGACAAATGTAATAAAAAGTTATAGGATCGGCCCCTAAAAATAGGGAAGGTCGGGTTACCGTAACCACACCTATTTTTTTTTTAGGCCTTATTTGATTTTGAGATCTGATGCCAAGTGTGTGTGTGTACAGTTCTTTTCTTTTTTTCTCACTTTTTTGTCAGTTTTTCTATGTAAACAGTTACTGTTCATTGATTGGAAACACTAATTCACTCATTGTCAGACATGTGATTTTTGACTGAAGTGTGCAATTTGAAACAGATTCAACACTGCATATGTTGATGCCATAGCTTTTTGACTGAAGTGTGCAATTTGAAACAGATTCAACACTGCTTATGTTGATGCCATAGCTTTTTGACTCCAAGTGTGTGCCTTAATCAGTGCTGGTTAGCATGTCTGTACAGTTTATGCTTTTTTTTTATTGAAGCATGTGATTTTAGTAAGAACTAATAAATACATTGTTGTTGCAGTAACGTTTTTGTTCTTAAGACTTTTTTTTTTAAAGCTTGCGTGTGTCTTATCTGAGACATTTCTTAATTGTGAAGAATCTGGTGAGTGATTGTCAGAATGAGTGTGTATCTGTGTAATGGCTCCTTTGTTTAGTCAACAAAGTTAATATGTTGAGCCCAGCTGTCCTAAACGGAAAAATATGTGTCTGGTTTGTCTCAAAACAGTGACGTTTCACAAAATTTAACAAAACTGTTGAAAACACACCTACTGGAGCTAACAAAGGCAGAGATTAGGTACAAATCAAAAGTAATGTGTTAAATATCACACTCACACCAGCTTCACATTCACAGAGTGACAGATTGGTAAAAATTAAAATACATATAATGTGTTCAACGCTTTATTTAACTGAACTGTCATTGTCAACATATATATAAAAATTAAAAACAAAAAACACGTAACACTGAATTCAGGGAAATGTTTAGTTACTGTCTTCAGCAGCACTAAAGTAAAACGAAATAGAAAAAATAAAAAAGAAGAACAAAAAACACACACACACATTACACATTTACAGGTTCACAATAAATGTTCTAAGGTAATATCAAAGTAAGCACTAAAGCAGACACCAGACTTGATCCCAAAAAGGAAAAAAGAATCGCTTCTCCAAACATAAACATACAAAGTTAGAAATACCATTTCTCGAATAACAATGAAATGAAAACTCACACACACTGAAGCAGAAATAATAGGTAATCTAAAACTAAAGAGCTTCACACATAAATATACAAAGTTAGAAATAGAACTACAAGTTCTTGAATAATAACAAAATGAAAACTCATGCACACACACTGAAGCAGAAATTATATGTAATCTGAAACTAAAGAGCTTCGGTCAATTTCTCCAAGTATCGCACTTTAGCAACGTCACTCAATGATGTAATGTACTTCTCTTTTGGCTGGTCGACCGTTTTTGTTCCTGATTTTGACATTATTCAATTAAAACACTCCCGAATCATCGAGCGGCGCACTAACGCTACTAGCCGTTCCGCTTCTTGCCCTCCAACCCATTTCTGCGTATCACGTGACACCGCTCCGAAGTACGCAAAAGGGAGACCTCCATAGCTCCGTCCTCCAAGAATTCTCTGCAGTCAGTCTTTTGTCTTCCCTATTTCCCTAGCTCTATTTCCTCTGGTCTGGTCTATAGCTCCGTCCTCCAAGAATTCTCTGCAGTCAGTCCTTTTTGTCTTCCCTATCTCCCTAGATTAAGTAAGCTTGGCCCTGTGCCGTCTTCCCATTTTTGGAGACTGACGTCACAGGGTCCAGCATCGTGGCAGGAAATGCCCTACTATACACACGCGGCTGTGCACTAATCACTGGCCGTTACTTATTGCTTACCCTGTACTACGCGATGGCCAAGAAAATTTGTCTGCGGCATCAGGTTTGCCTACAACGTACACACATTTACACACGTAAAGCAATAATGATACATTATAATAATAACATCAATATCAACCCGTGATACTTCCATCATTTTTAATACAAAATCATTATGCCTCACGCATCGCTTGTCATAACGGCATATTGGTAACAATACTTCAGCACGTGCAATTGTGTGCAAGTATCTGGCACTCCATCAAATGTCAGGTACTGTTGCACGTACTACACGATGCTGTAAGCGTCCCATTTTCCCCCGCTGTCAGCAGTTTGGCAGTGTGTGTGGTACCAGCAGGGAGTAGTGAAAGTTCCCATCCAATGAAACCAGGAATTTCTGATTTGAAGGCTTATTTAACGACAGATGTCCTGCATTTCTACAAACCCAAGAAGAAGAAGAAGAAAAAAACGTTAGACAAAAATGAAAATACAAAGATCCTTTTGACCTCAAGCTTTAGTTTCTTGATTTTGATAATTTTTAACTTTCATCCCAGTCTTTCCCTTTATAATAATGTACTGTGCATTTTAAAGATGTGTTGATTGAATGCTGATGTTTTTAAACTTCAAGTTAAAATATACCTTCGATCTGGTATGCCATAAGAGTTAGGTACTTTTCCATTGCTGAGTCTCACCGCTTTTGCAAATTCTTCTCAGACTGAAGGACTGTTCAGTGTCAAGTCTAGGCTCACATGAATTTTTCAGAGACATAAAGAAACTCATTATTAAACGTTGGCACCACGCTAGATGACACCATAATATACCTAGTACCGTGTAAAGTAAGGGGGTATTAATGTTTTGTGTTCAAACAATAGAGACACAACTTTGGCTATTAACTTTGGCTATTATTCTGTCATGTCGGTCAGGCTTCTTTTGCACTCAGCCTCAGTCTTCTTCTTCTGCGTTCGTGGGCTGAAACTCCCACGTACACTCGTGTTTTTTGCACGAGTGGAATTTTACGTGTATGACCGTTTTTACCCCGCCATTAAGGCAGCCATACGCCGCTTTCGGAGGAAGCATGCTGGATATTTTCGTGTTTCTATAACCCACCGAACTCTGACATGGATTACAGGATCTTTTCCGTGCGCACTTGGTCTTGTGCTTGCGTGTACACAGGAAGGGGGATAAGCCACTAGCAGGTCTGCACAGAAGTTGACCTGGGAGATCGGAAAAATCTCCACACTTAACCCACCAGGCGGCCGCGACCGGGATTCGAACCCTCGACCTTCCGATTAAGAGGCCAACGTCTTACCACCCCGCCACAGCGCCCGTCAGCCTCAGTTATTGTTAGAGAACTCTTTCGCCTTCGTTTGATGCTTCGTACCTGGGCACAAATCTAATCAAATCAAATCAAATTTCACGTGCGGTCAATGCACCAAAATCTAAGACTCAGACCTTTGCCCCATGCGCCAGGCCCTTGTACGCGTAATAATGCAATCATGCTGGCAGACACCCAGCACATGGTGCTGCTGAAGAACTTGGGTAAGAATATGTGGGTCTATTCAGATGTTGAAGTGTAAAGACTGACTTATTACGTGCTCTTGCAGGGTGCTTCTAATTTCTCTGGTCAATGACCGTTATCCATTGTTTAGGCATTTTCTCCGTTCGTTGACTCGTTCGCATCACTGCGGAGAGCATTTCTACTTGCTACCGAAACGTATTTGTGGTAATTTATGTGAGTGGCATAAGTACGTGACTTTCATTTTCGTACTGCATGCAGTATCAACAACAACAACAACAACAACAACAACAACAACAACAACAACATCAACAACAAAAACCACATTGCAAATAACCGGAGTATACTTTTTCAGCTCTAAAACGAATCAGAGAATAGGGTATGGTTGCAGCCAAGACTAGAGATCAATATCAACATTATCCGTTAAGTTTGGAAGCTCTAGACAACAAAGGCTTGTGTACAAATGCGTTAAAAACAAATATTAAACAAAAATCCATTGAAAACAGAATTAAGTAAAGCCTGATTTTGCTTTGCTCTTCCGCAAAGGAACAATTTAATCCTTTCACACTATCATTGTGAAACAGGGGGATGTCTTAAAAGCACAGCACAGATGTACGTGCAAGACGGCAACGGCCTCGTGTGTTTTAAAACATCAGTAAAATAAGAAGATAAGAAGATTTACTCTAATTAGGCTAAACGGTACAGAAAAGCATACCGCGGGCGCAGGAATGTTTCTGATAGCATCAGCATGAGGCCGGATACTGGTGCAGGTAAAAAGCATAGTTCCTGTGATCCTGCAAGGAGGGGAGGTGTATGATTAACTTATGCCCTTCACACAACCATAGGACGCTGCCGGACGGAGGGAGCATTTCTGACAGTACAGGTAACACAAGAGTTCTAGGCTAATGCAACGCACCTGTCCAGGTGGGCTTCTTGAGAGAATAGCTAGATGGGTGAGGGTTTTCTTGTGGAAAGCTGCTACTCTTCTGCTTGCATCGACTGAATGCACTGTTCTCTGTTCTGCGCAGACAGATGGTACACACACCCACACTCATGAGCCCTTGCCCTGGTATGTTTTAAGGGACCATTGCCGTACTGTTTGAAGGCAACGATAACTACATCAAGGCATCATGCAAACGTTTACGCATGTGTTGCAATCGTTTTGTTAAATCTGACTCAATAGCAGGTGTAATCGCCGAAAAGCGGTGTTCTGAGAATGCATAAGCGAAATGTAAATTGGCTGAATTGCAATATCTTATTGCTGAACTGTGGAAGATGAACAGGTACTTTTATCATTCGTGCCAGTTTTTTGTCTTCGGTGTGATTTCCGTGTCGTGCGTGCGTGCCGCGTGCACTTGTTTACCAGTGTGTGTGTGTGTGTGTGTGTGTGTGTGTGTGTGTGTGTGTGTGTGTGTGTGTGTGTGTGTGTGTGTGTGTGTGTGTGTGTGTTTTCAACACTCCAACGTAATCGTCGAACATGATATTACAAAAAAAATATAACATCGAAGGAACTGTGTATTTAACAAGAACAACATTAAGCTGAGTTTGCAACGTAAATTTTTCCTTTTTTATGATCAGCATGACGAAGCCAATGTGCGAAGGTACACAACGATAATTGTATTTCGTAAAATAATCCCTTTTTTTGTCAAACCAAAGCTGCTCTGCGGGTTAGCCAGGTGCAAGAAAAAACGCCCGTTGCTGTTGTCACGCACCTTCCATATTCTTCATTAATAATGACAAAAACTGTGCTGTTGATTAACGATAAGTAGCTTACGTCCCTTGATGTGCCATGCGTGGATTCAGTTTTTACAGGGCATTAAAAACCCGTGGCTTTTATAATGTTTGAAAACAACCGCCAGGCGCAGAGATGAAGTTCGGGCTGTCAGTTGTTTTAATAGAATCTGCAGGATTAAATCAGTGTAATGTATAACTGTTCCCCTCCATACGTTAGTTAAAGTACAATATTAGAACTGTAGTGGACCTGGTTAGCATCAGCATGAGGCCGGGATACTGGGAAACTTACTTTTGCAGTTAAACAAACAAGAGAATCAAGAGGGTGGGTCATGTGACACCCATGCCGCGACACAACTTCCTGTAGGGTCAAATAACCCTTTTCTGTCGACCCGTTGACATCTCCTTGAATTAGAACATTGTATATTATTACCAATTCAGTGCCCCATATGGCTTTTTGACCAATCAGGACGGATTCTAGATGACCCTCTAAATGTTATAACGTTCAGGCAGGGACCCTTTTTGTTTATCAAGCTAAAAATTAACAAGTCAATATCAGCGTGATTTATTCTAAAGAATGACACTTCCAATGCTGTCAGATATACTCTCTTTATCTAAACAATACCGAAAAGCGAGTTTTGTCGGTGGGTGCTTTACGGAACAGCAAGGCACCGCCCATTATCCGAGTGTGCACAATGCCGACCCGCTCACTTGAAATCTAAATTATCTAAGTTCGGAAAAATCAAGTGAAATTGCGTCACTCGCTTTATGTCAAATGTATCTTTACGTCATCCGTCTGGAGTCGGTTCTAAATATGTCGCTCTCTGTTCAACAAGAAAAAGCGAAGCAACCGAAACGCATGTTCAACATGGTTTGTGAGATTGGTGTGTGTCAAACGCATTTGACCTGTGAATATTCATCACGTCAGGTGTGTTACTCTGATTGGCTGACCCAGGTCATGAGAATTCTTTGACTGACAGGCATAATCAAGTAGGAGCTCCCAAGTTCCCATTGCTGCTGTTCTGTCTAATTCGCGGGGTCGCTTCGAAATTTCTTTTGGTCGAATTACGGTAATAAAACCGTTATTTCTAATATGCTGACTGTTAGCAAATGATAACAGACATGTCTCACAAATGATATCAGCATTCGCCTAAAAGGCTCATGCTGGATATCTTTTTTCTCGACATGTCTGTTATCATTTGCTAACAGTCAGCATATTAAAATAACTCATAATAGTAGCTTTAAAAACACACACCCACACACACACACACACACACACACACACACACACACACACACACACACACACACACACACACACACACACACACGCAAGCCAACAGCGACAAGTATTTTGATGGAATGAAAAAAAGAAAAAAAGAAAAAGGGTCTGGCACAGTTATTGTAAACAATTACAACACTCCCCATGTACATAGCCTACCCGCGTATCTCTATGTTGCCGACGCAACTGATAGCTCGTCTCCCTTTAATCGTCTCGTCCCGGCTACTGTGTTCGCTCCTTGTTTGTTTTATGTTTCTTTGCCCACATCTTTTATCTGCTGTAAATCATTGCCAGTGTTGCCAGAAAGTTGGCAAGACTGCACAGCGAATTTGCAGTGTGTATTTTCGCCTCCATCATCGTCTGGGACGTTTGGAGTGTTCCCCAGGTATCATCGCTTGTTATAGTTGTTCCTTATACCCCCTCCCTACTCTTCTTCTGATAACGCCCTCACTTGTTGTTCTGTTTGGGTGTGTACAGGATATTTTATGGGTATATAGTTTGATAGCTTCATTATTTCATTTGAAGCAATGCTGCTAAAAAGCAAAAAGGGGGGCTGGGGTCTATTTACGGAATTAGTTCAAACTATTTCTATCCTCTATTCAGTAAAGTAAGCGGTCCTTTTCAGAACTGCTGACTCTTGTTTTTCTCAAGCCGTCTCACTCCTCTCCTCATACACCTGCAAGATTGAGACATACATACTTGATTACTTGAAAAAACAAGTGTGAGAGAAGATGGTCATGAATGACAATCCGTTTGTACAGAAATTAAGTTTTGTTGCTGTGATCTAAATAATGCATTATTTACTTAAATAATTCTTTATTTACTTAAATAATGCATTAGTTAGATCACAATATCAACACTTAATTTCTTTACTAATGGATTGCCATAGTTATGAGCATCGTATTTTCTTAAGGAATGAGTTACTGTAGCCACAGCAGGATCATGTACCGAAAGCGACTGACGCCCTATGACCGATTGCAAGCGGGTTGCGTCGATAGAGACAATAAGAAGCGAGGACTCCTTGTTAGTGATAGACTAGTAATGTAAAATATAAATTACACACCTCGGAAACTGTCGGGGAAGGCCTGGTTTGTCACAGGCATAAGTGTGTTACGTTCTGTATTCGTCTATTATTCAAACTCCGCTTTAATTAAACGCATGTCACTTTGACATTTTGATTGGGGAATTTTACAACCCAAGTGTTCGACGTTTGCTGGGTGTTCTTTAATTGCTGCATGCAGTTTTTTTCAATCAATATATGTACTAGAACTCCAATAAATGACAGTTAAATATGAGCGACTGCTCGTCCAAGACATGGTAGGGGACATATTGCAGCCCGAGACGATTGGGGGGGGGGGGGGGGGGGGGAGAGTTTAAAATGGAAGTTATACTTTGTTTTGTTAATAATGTGTATTTTTGTTTAAAATTCTTTTGGAATTTGTTGTCGACTGTAGTTTATTCCGATTAAGAACCAAGTAAATGTGTATGTCCTAATTTCTCTGTTCTCTGTGTCGCAGGTGTTTTCCAACAGCCCAGCGGAGGGCGAGTTGCAACGGGGGGACCTGATCCTGAACATTAGCGGTAGGGACGCCAACGAACTGACCCATAAGCAGGCCCTTGACCTCATCAAACACGGTGGTGGACAGATACAGCTCGTCATACAGAGGTTAGTACCCTGAAATCAATCCTTTGGTAACATCAGAATATTGGTAAAAGTTTGAAAGTTTTGGGCATTTTGTAAACTGCCAACTTTGAATTGACTAACTCCGTAATGAACTCTGTCGGGTTTGTAAAGGGTTGTGAAAGAGTGAACACTCTTGCTTTTAGGAAGGCAAGCTTTTTACACGTGATCCTTGTCCATGTGTTTCACTGGGACACACTCCTTCCTAGCTAGTGACTGGCCCATAATGTCAAAGGGGAAAGTTTTCATCAAAATGTTTGACTCGGTGAAAACAAGAGTGTTCCCTCTTTCACAAACAATACAAGTCCGAGAGAGTTATTTCCGAACATCGTCTATCAACCAGAAACGATTAACATTGTAAAAGAGAAACTGCTTGTTTCTTACGTAAGGCCATTACTCAGTCTTTTACTTTTATCATACATGGAAGCGAACATTGACGATGTGCTAAAATTGCAGCATTCAAATGAAGAAATGAGCGATGTATTTTTCAAGACTATCAAAGGAAGTAGAAGAATTGTTCCAATATTTTATGTATTCAACCGTACAAGTAATACGAACTCCAAGAGACCGTAGAGATGCGGTTTCTGTTGCACTTACTGGAACAAGGGAAGTAAATCCGATCGTGTTTACCAAAAAACTGTTTAAGCCTACTGGCCGCCGAAGTCCTGTGATGCCCCTTCTGACAAAAGTGAGTGAGTGAGAGAAAGAGAGAGAGAGAGAGAGAGAGAGAGAGAGAGAGAGAGAGAGAGAGAGAGTGTGTGTGTGTGTGTGTGTGTGTGTGTGTGTGTGTGTGTGTGTGTGTGTGTGTGTGTGATACACTCACTGATACACGAACTGTCCCTGCTCAAACAACAACAACAACAACAACAACAACAACAACAACAACAACAACATATGGCATTGGAGTTCAAGGTCAGTCATAAGATCACCACAGCTAACCGTAACAGAGTTGCTCGTTTACACGTAGTGGTGGCCTTAATTTGATGGAAGTATGAGATTTGCCTTAACAATGTATACATTTTGCTGATTTGCAGACCGGCCCCTGGTCGTGTGTCGTCCGCAATAACAATCAAGCCTCAGCGACCGAGAGCACCTTCTCTACAGGTGAGGTGTCTGGTTCTATATGTGCTTCCTACCGGTTATGGCGTTTTCCATGAATTGTATTGTGTTTTGATGAAACTGCATCGCTTTGGGACACTTCACTGATTTTTCAGTTTGTTGGTCTAAAACATAAGGATCAAGCACCATGATGTGTTTTTCCTTCACTTTTGACCATATACGCGTAGATACTGACACTGTCCCAGTCACAGTTATGAAACTTAAAAAAAAAGGTTCATAGCAGCAAGTTATTTTTAGACGCGTGAGTGTTTAGCAAGCAAGCAGTTAAGTTCCAAAGAAGAAAAAGAAGAAGAAGAAGTGCTAGTATAAGTACAACTTAGTGTAAACTGACAATTGTGGTAATTTTGAAAAAGTGCTCACCCAAAAGAGGTACTTCACGAGCAAAACAAAACAAAAAACAATCAACTCGCTAGACTTTGGACAAGACCACAACAGACTGTTATGAATTTGTCTTATCATTAAACATGCTAGCTTGAATATGCGGTTCAATGCATTTTCTTATGGCTTCTTTTTTCTTTCCTTTTGTTAATTTATTTTTTGTTTTATTTTGAAAATCTTTTTGGAAATCGGTTTGCGTTCATACTGATAAATTCACGTCCATCGTAATTGTGTGCACACTGAATGAATTTGGAAATATGCACATCTAGTTTCAAAAGCAAATTGAAACAATGCAGATGGTTTCTTGCTTTTTTCTGAGATGAATGACTTATTTACAATTTTAATCTTTGGGTACAGCTGAACTTGTTCAATACATGTGTGTGGTTTGTGTGTGTGTGAGAATTGGAATGAATTGTTACAGAGAACTTTGAACTTTATATTACTAACATTTATCTTTCCAAAGTAGCCTATGTTTAAAGTTTTGCTTAATATGCCAGAAAGATTACTCACAACCAATTGCTGCCACGTTCCACTTTAATTTTAAGGTCATTCGGCTGTTATCATTACTTCATTCATTCATTACTTCATTCATTGATTCATGATTCGTTAATTCATTCTCTAGTTCATTCTCTAGTTCATTAAAAAAAAATCATTTTACTAAACAAATGTGCGATCACGACACTCAATGACATTCGTCTGTGGGTTTTTGTTTACATGTGTTCAGCTGTCACTCATTTTCAGTCAACCATTTTGAGGTTTTTACTGTACAAGCAGCGATACATTGCTGAACTGCCATTCATTTTTGTCTATTGTGTTTTCCGTTTGAAATCTGCTTGTTAATGGTTTTCTAAAAACATTTGCAAAATTCTGAGCATGATGACTGAGAATGAACTTTCTTGGTAAAGTTTCGTTTGGTGTGGTCTTAAATTCATGGCGGAGATGTAAACGTATGAAGGTTCTACATTTATGCAGAGCAAACAAATTGAAAAGCCATCAGCAGATTTAACACCAATAACCATTCATGTCAAGTGTGGTTTGATTTTCTGGGACTTTTAGCCATGAGGCCAGATTTTTTTAGGTCACATAATTAAAAGAAAGTGTTTTTTCCCCGTCTTTTCTTTTATTTGTTGCTGTTTTCATTTGATAGGCTGACTTTACATTTGAACCATCCTCAAAAATCTTCTTGTTCCTGACAAATGTGTCTGTTACATTACAAGTCACTGGTGATTGGTTTTGGTGTGTAGGTCGACAAATTACACGATAATGAGACACCCGCAACCGACGCCTTCGTGATGTACCATTTGGACCGACTGCAACGATTGAAAAACGGAGAAAATCTTATTGGAACACAAGTACCTACAGATTCGATTTATTTGTTCTTTCCTTCGTGTATCTTCTATTATTGTATCCGTTGCATTCCTCGGCAATATACCCTACATTCCCTCTTCTCTGTATTGAACGCTCGCCTCTTCAGTTATTAATTTCTGGCATTCTGGACATTATTCTGAAAACGTCTTGAATTTTGTCTTCGGCTTGCGGTGCTTTTTTTTCTTGACCTTCTTAACCTCATTGACTCGAACCACAATAACGCCCATTTCCGTTTCACCTGGCCTTATTTTCAGTATCTTTCCGTTGACGTTTTTCCCCCTCCTTTTTTTGCCTTGCAATGACAAATCTTGCCTACTCGCAAAGCTGGCCGTATATATGTGCGCATACTGTCCCATATCCCACGTGTAAATTGTTCCTTTTCTCCCATACCCCACGAAAAGAACCTTACGCATTGTCGTCAACGTGAAATATCACTGTATTATCCGTTAGCCAGTCCAAAGCTTTTTACGTGTATCCTCGTGTATTTCGTAGCCCGCAGCGAATCCTGAAATTTGTAATTTGCTTGAAGTGTACATTCATTCCCTTTTGTTTCCATTGTTGCTAGTTCTCAAAATATTGGTGTATTGTCGGTATCCTTTCTTCGATATTCGTTGCTAGGACCTTTATAAACTAGGGATGCATTCTGATTCATCAACACAATGGTTAGATGCCTTGCCCTTTCAAATACTCTAAATTGTTTCTCTGACAAAGTAGATTTGACGGAGAAATAGCTGTATATTTGTCCACACAAACTTTACCTACAGCCTTTTTTGCAAACTTGTGAGCAAAAGTGTTTCGCAGTTTACATAGACTGGTTTCGAATTTCGCCTAACGGGAGAATCCAGCCTAAACCACCACCACGGACCAGAGAAATATGTTTAATGTGTAATATACATTTGCAGCTGAAGACAAAGACCCGAAAGCATGGCTGCACTTGCTGAAAGGACGCCATCTCTACAGTAGCTGCAGCAAGCGAAGCGCTTAATGAAGCTGTTTGTTGTTGTTGTTGCTGGTCGATCCTCAACTGAACGCTTTAAAGCCAACATGTCGTGTTATTGTCCACCCTGTTCCAGCTGAGTCCAGTTTATCCAACCATGCCGGGACCAGGCCATCATCAAAGACCACACCATTTGAACCCTTGCTACAATCCCAATTTCTTGACTCAGCATTCCCCTTCCTCCCCGAGTCACCCCCCTCCTTGGGCAGTGCAGAACTTCGCGCCCAAGAAGGTGTCAAAGTTGTCCCGTCTGGGCGGAGGAGGCTTGGATTTCGTCGTCGATTATGGCTCACACTATGGGACTGTGCCCAGGCGGCGCCATTCGGTAGCTGTCCATTTCTAGCCTTGATTTCTTGTTGTCTTCGTCTTTGTTTTCTTTACAGCTCACACTTTGCTTACGTAGAAGGCGTTTAGGATTGACGATTAATCGTTTTAATTTATAATGACACTCCGTGTTGCAGTAAACTTTCTAAGAAGCAATAGTAGAGCACATGCTGTGGTTAACTCGATCTCCACAGTCCATGCAGTAACTGTGAATGAATAACCGAGACAATGTTTGACACAGCCTAAAGTGTTAGTAGAAACGTCTTGTCAAGAATTTTGGTGTGGTATGCAATTTGTTTCGTGGCTTGCGAATGATTTTTTTTCTTGGTATCTTCAAAATTGGTCTATGATGCATCAATCTTTCCTTTTTTCCACACGTGATGTATCTAAAAACACAGTGATCGAACAGTCAATAATATTGACGATAAAAGAAATAATAATAATAATAATAATAATAATAATATTAATAATATTAATAATATTAATATATTGCTTTCAGCAAGCCTCATTTCAGGGAAGATTTACTATTTTGAACTGTCGGACATAACGGCTTCAAGCTAGGTGCATCGAAGAGTGAACTAGTAGATGTTAGACATTCTTTGTAAATCGTGAGCACGCGAGTGATTCTGTAGCAAGTTAAATAGGACTTTTGAATAGATGTAGTATTTATTTGTAAAAATAGTAAATGGTAGAATTAATTTCCTTTTTATCCCATCAATTTCAGTTTTCTTGGTCCTGACCCCCCCCCCCCCCCCCCCCCCCTTGCTTGTTCGTTTCAATGTCCACGTGTTGTCTTCCGTTGTCTGTACGGTCTGTGTGGATACAATAATAACATCTGCTTCCCTCGCCAGTTTTGTTTGGTTTTTATGTCTTGTTTTTAGTTTCTCGCAAACAAGTGTGAACCCCCTATTTTCCTACACTGTTGTTTGCCTCACAACTAGCTCTTGACTTATTTTATTTGTTTGCTCCTTTATACTGTTGTTTATTTTGAATTCTGTTTCTGTTCAATCTTACAATTTACTTTGCATTATGATCTCATTAAATGCTTTGAAATGCCTCTCTTTCCAAACATAATGCATGCATATTGATATTAATCGGTTTATTAAAGTTTTCTCATGTCCTTGAAATAAAGTGGCATTAATACTTGTTAAACATAATGTTTCACTACATTTACAAATCCGTAAAAAAAAAGTGTTTTAATCAGATTATACGTAAATCTTTTTTCTTTACAAAAAATCTAAAATCGTCTGTCCATTCAGTGGTTGTAAAAAGTAGTGTATTTTGTTCAAAGCTTTTGATATAATACCTGAATATTTTTATTTTAAAATCAATTCTGTTTTTATTGATTTCTCTCGAAAATCAGAATATTAGAAAGAAGAAAACAAGGCAAAAGGACACTTTATGTTAGGTCACATGATCTAATATGCACGTTTTTTTTTCTTAGCATGAAAGGCGTTAGTCAAGGTCCTCTCTCTGCACTTTTGTCGTTTCCTGCAGACTCAGGTACCCAACTCCATGCTACAAATGCAAGGTACCGGAGGGAACCCAGCTCGTGTCACCAGCCTCTCCCACATCGGGGGAGGGGGCTTTGACTTTGGAACGGACTACTGCACACTACCCAGAAAGTCGCCTCGACAAGCATCGGTAGATTGGCCTTATCTCCTGAATTTACACTACGTGTTAGAGCTAGCTTGACTGTACCAACTTTGATGTCGTGTGGCTCATTGCGCTCTTTTCCATTGATTAACTGGGTTTTGTGGCCGACACTGTTTAAGCTATACTTTTGAAAAGGTTCAGTGTTTGTAGATTACAGAAAAAACGGATTTTATTTTAAAATTCAAAAACAAGCTTTCTTCTCATAATGATAATGTTTGGTTTCTCGGGCATTCGCTATTTATGTCGGGCAGAATGAACGGAATTTTTGCCTTTTGAAGTGTTTGACATGAAAAGTGCTGTGTCTGCCACTTCTGAGGTTCATTTATGTTGTTGGGGGCATGCAATATTTACCTGCATGTTTTTGCTTTGCCTATATCAGATGTATGTATTTGATATCGATGTCAGCAAGTGACATAGTTTCTTTTGACTTAGAGAAAGCATGCCTGTCTTGGAAAATGCATGATGAAAAATAAAACAACATGCATGTTCCAGTGGGATGATGTTTTGGTAACATAGAACATTTGATACACAGAATGTGTACTGCCTCAATCCATGTTTCAGCATACGAAAGACACTTTTCCTCTTGTTTCTTTCCGAAATGTACTTTGCAATTTGGCAAACGCAGTTGAGATGTTTTCTTCTTTTCATGCAGGTTGAATAACGCCTTCCTATTTCTAGTAAGATGTCCCTTTCACACATGTTTTTTTGTTTCTTGCTAACGTTGTTTTTATTTCAGTTTCAGCACTCGTTTGATGTATTATAGTTCTATTCAAAAAGTAGATATTTCTCACAGTTTGTGCTTTTTCAGTTTCAGTAATGTAATGCTCTTTTTTCAGTCGTCTTTATTCTTTGATTTTAACACAGTGTATCTTCAGCTTTCCCTTTCACCCAAACTGTTATGCTTTTAGTTGTCTTATGATATCTCATAGTTATATAGTGTTTATTTTTTGTGTCTCTCATATTCACATATTGACGTCTCATGTACTTGAAACTTTATGGACTTGTTCTGAAAAATCGCATACTGGTTAAACTAACAGCTTCGTACGTGTTTATGTTCACCAAGCTTTACTCATCTAACCTGCCAACATCATTTAACAACTTCTAAATAATGATGTTATCGGGTATACATTCGGAACTACACCGAAAAATGTTCCCGGCTGTCCGCAAGATCGAACATTTTTTATTCACCCCCTCCCCTTTAAAATCGCGTTTGTCATTATTATGTAATCACACACTTCCTCTTTTGTCAGTGCATGATTTCACCAGGTGCCTCATTCACTCACCACCTCACCTCATGTCATTTTTTGTAGTATAGTCATGGATAAGTTATATCATCAATGTTTTTTTCTTCAAATGAACATTTATTTTTATTGTTCATTGCCAGATAACCCCTTAAATCCATGTTGGTGTCATAAATAACATTTCTGCATTCAACACTGAAACTGTATAGACATAGCACTCTGTATTACTTTCATGACTGATAAATCAACAAGTGTGTCAATTCCCATAATCCCTCCCTCCCCCCACCCGCCTTTTTTTCTTACACGTTGAGTTTCACACAACACAAGGAAAGCCTGCACATGTCCCTTCTGTTTTAATTTTTGTGTTCCATTAAATTGCTGATCAAGAACACTTCTAACAGAACACTGGTAGAGTTGATTCCGTGACGAGAGATCCTTTCTAACAATGACATGCTGTGACAAGGATAGGATCTAGGAGACTCCTTCTAACTGAATATGTTTCGACACCGTGACACAATAATGAATCCTTTTAACCAAAAGTGGTGAGAAATTAGATCCCGTTGTCTTTGAAAGGGCATGGTCTGTTATTTGATGCCAGGCTGGCTGTGATTTAGCTCGGCAACGCACAACAATATTAGTTCAATCAGGTTGATGTGACGCTATTAGTTGTTCACGAAAAATGCGCTCTTCGACCTGCCCACGTATACACTTGGGTTGTTAATAATAATTTGTTTGAGGAAACATCAACAGAAAATACATGTTGTCCACCGTCTGCATTTAAATATTTGAGCAATGTCTTTGTACTGAGGATCATGCCAAACCCATTTATGTAGTCACATAACGCACCTTTTGAATTAGTGACTTTCGATCTTATCATACATTTTCAGGCATTTGAATGAAGAAGCACATGTTTTTGACATCAAAATATAGCACATTAAGGCGCTGAAATAATTTGAAACAGGTTCAGAAATCTAGAATCAGAACAATATAAAAGCAACTCTCTCTGTACTCCATACTACTGTATGTGCAATTTAATCCATGCAGGGTATTACAGCAAATATTTAAACCAAATAGCGGTTCAAAATAAACATGAACCATTCAGACAAAAATCCCTTTGACCATTCAAGACGTCTCGGTACACTCCTTGTATCGACCACCTGTCCTTATTGTAACCACCAAAAGTTACTCCTCAATAACCAAAAAGTAACATATATGCCCTAGCAGTCTTAGCCTGAACGGTACAAGCAAAGCAAATACTGGGACGGGTAAAGGTGCACTGTCAAAAAAAGCTATCCTGGAAAACTTTGACAATTTCTGAAAACTGACTTTCTATCACAACCTTACTGTTGCAGCAACCACCACCCCACCAGCAAGCAATGCCTGCCCAAGGCGGCTTCGGCTTCCAGCCCAAAAAGGTCACCTTGAGCAACCTTGGCGGTGGAGGTCCGGAGTTTGGCTCTGACTTCACAAGCTTTAGGCCCTCCGTGACTCAGCCTGTGCATGTGCACACGGGAGGGAGGGGGCCACAGCACAACGTTGAAATGCTGAACCGCGTACAGGAGAGTCTGGACAACATCAGCCTGTCCCCTAGGACCCCTGACTATGGATACCAGGTTGGTGTGAAATTGACTAGGATTAGGAGAACAGAAGAAATTAAGACTAGCTGTGGAAAGAGAGCCGGGTTTCAAATGTATAATACACGATCACAATTTGATCTCGTGCGACTGCCATCTTTAAAGCAACCACACGCCTTCCTTCAAATCCTTGAATGTCCTAACCACATTTTAGGGACCTTTGCCATGTTCCACCCTACTTCAGATCTTAGTGCGTTCTGCAGAGCACATCTGTTCACTGACACCAACCTTTTGTCTTTCAAAACTCGCAGGCGCCCCCATTCGCCTCACCGACAGGATACGTCCCGACCGCTGTTCGCCTGGACATGGAGCGTGAGCAGGAGGAGGCTCGCAAGCACCAGCAGCAGTACCAACAGCCGCAGTACCAACAGCCACAGTACCAGCAACAGTCGCCCAATTACAACTACGAGGCCCCTTCCCACCAGCCGGGCTATGTGCCCACAGGACTGCGCATAGATCAACAGCTGGGTGAGCAGGAGGTGGAAGTACCCGAAGTGCCTGTGTGGCAGATGCGCAAAACCTTCATGAATGCACCTGCTCGGTCTGCTCCAGGTAGGCGTAGTGCCTGCACCCTGTCCTCCTCACCTTCTCTCACCTGTCTTACATACTATGATTCGATTCAGTTTCTTATTGTTCAGGGTTAGCAAGACACCCAGATGCGTTTCATAAGTCATTGTGTATGTTTTACGTTTACCACGTTGATCATCGTGCACAATTAAGGTTAGCTACATTGTTAATTGTGTATTTAAGGTTAGTCACATTGGTAACTGTGTATTTACGGATAGTCATTGGCAAGATCTGCTGAATTTCCGTGTGAACAGGGCTTATATTGGCTAGAAATTCAGATTTACTGCAGTTCTTTGTTACTGACGTGAGACATTGGCGAGACGGCCAGATTCACGCCATTTCTTTGTGGTTGCAGACTTAGCCGGGATGGTTTAAGGACTTTCAGAATCTGACTTGCAGTCTGAATGTAAAGATTAGATTTAAAAGCTAGCTTCAGGTTCCTAGTGGGAAGATCGAAATGTCCATTGCACCGTCACTTCAGTGGTTGCGCTTGGAGCTTCTTTCACTAAAAGGGGTATGGCACTGTCATGCACAGGAGAGCCCAGCTGTCGTGAACACGATTTAGGGTGACTTATACTGAGATAATTCATTCGCTTTCAAGGATTTTTGGAAATGTGTGAATCATTGTCTTTTAAAATGAAGGAAGATGATTAAACCAAGGTAGTCACAATTGTTCTTGAACATAAGCACAGAATTTCCAGAATAATTTGGGCGTTAGTTAAAAAAACAACCCACCTCTTTGTTAGCATCCTCTTCTTCAAGGGAACTGCTTTGTTGTTGAAGCTTTGCCGAGTTTATATGATTTTATTGTGAGTAAGACGCTAGGGTACTGGATATAAGATCTAATGTTAAACATGATTGTTTTCAACAACTATGAGATGCGTGGGTCGCATGAGACTGGTGATTATAACGATTCAGGAATACAACCATAGGCTTAGTATGCTCTATTTGATTGCGAGAAAATAACTTGCAAATATTAATATTTACCTCACACTTAATTCTGAAGCAGACATGAACGGATTTCAGTGAGTACTGTCCTTGCTTTCCAACACTGGGGGTTAATATCTTAAGCAATTGTTTTTTACACACAGAAAACATTGTCATAATTGTTAACATTGTCACAAATTTGTCATACCATATGATCTATCATTGTAATTCACATTATAACATATTTTACCGTACTAAATATATTTAAATAAAAGCAAGATTTTTGTCCAGTGGAAAGCTCGTTCATGAGTTTTCCCCAAAAGTAATTTTCTTCAGAGGTGGGAAATGGAAAAGTACAAAAGAAAAGTAACGAACGTGGAGTAAAGAACATTACTGACGTGTGTTTAGAAGTCAATAAGCATGGATGATTACCTTTCTTTCTTTCTTTATTTGGTGTTTAACGTCGTTTTCAACCATTCAAGGTTATATCGCGACGGGGATGATTACCGTATTTACCCAAAATAATGTTTGTTTATGTGTATCGAACCGTACTGGTTATCTCTAATAAACTCGTACACTACAACATGCATGGTCGTTGTCCATCTATGTACATACTGTCTTATGCTTAGTACTTACTCATTTATGCTGTGTCGTATTTATGAGTTCCCAGACTTTATCTGTCCTGGAAAAAAAAGAATGTGACAATTATAGTTCGGTGTTTTCTTTTTGTAGGTTGCTAAACTGCACGGTCATACAGTACTGCTAAACTCAGCACCGTAACATTTTAACAGAACCAATTAATTATGATAACAATTAAATATTTGAAATTTAACTGAAATGTTGACCGCATGATAAACTACGTGTTTAATGCAGTAGGTGATCCTTATGTAGACATCAACGGTTCTTTTTATGCCTTTTTTACAAAGAAAAATATTTGTTGTAATAATATCTGATATGAACTAATAGGATGATTTATTTGCCATTATTATTATTGTAGTTTGTCTGCTAGATTCTGAAGAATCCCAAGGTAAACTGCATATAAGCGGCTCTCTCCCTTCTGTTTGTGAAATGAGATGTGTATATTCTACCCCTGATATGAGCAACTTGTCTTTCCCAAGTGACTGTGATGATTTGTAGACTCCTGATCCTCTTTTTCTCAAATCCTGTGTATAGTTTATACATGTACAATTCCAATACTACAATTTGTAGCAACTATATACTCTTCCCAACGAAAGTATACCACGTACAGCCTTCCTTTTCCTTATGTGTATGTGGTGATTCGTAGATTTCCCCCTGATCCCAACATTCCCAGTAGTCTCTGTATATATGCAACCAGACATACACTGTTCTGTTCCCAAAAGTAATCGATTTTGCGGTGATATTGTGCGTATCCCCAATCTCTCCTTTTGCTCAGAGTTAACTTGCTGTGTCTTTCCTATCACATTCTGAGTGGAAATGTTTATTGTTCTTCTGTGTTTCACACAGCACAGTGAACCTGTGTAAGAAATTCATGTCTATTACAAAACACAAGATAGGGTCTGTTCTCGAGTGTTTTATTCTTTTAAATATTCATACGCTTTGTTAGTAATATCTGACATATGTTTATGACCAGTTCCTCCGCATAGACAAGTTAATATTTGCCCTTAATAGGCAATGGGCGTTAATTCATTGTGTTAGCACATTAACGAGTTTAAGTTTTTCTTTCGTTATCCCAGTTTACACTACATTGTTTAAAATATTTTTGTTTTGATTACACTTTGTATTTTTATTTGCTAGGTTTTTTCTCATGTTAATCACTGCTTTGACAATTGATTCGTAACTATAAAGAAGCACAATAGAAGTCATCATTTGAAATCACTCTTTAGAACGTGTCCAAGCAGTTATGACTACTCGAGTTTATTATATCACAATAAAGCTAGTCTTTAATGTATCCTAGAGTCATTTGCCTTTTTATTTGTACATTTGTTTAGTTATTTTTTAGTCATTTGGTTGTAGCTGTCATAGCTTTGCAGTTGATTCAGTTGTATTTTATTGTTTCACATTTATTTTTTTCAAGTGTTTCATCTCGGACGCTAATGTGTCTTCGTCTTTGTTATTTTCATTTTCATCAATACAAGACCCTTGTAGAACTGAATTTTGTGCTGTTCAAGCGTTAACATTTCCGTTCGGGAGATTATTCTTTATAACACATACAACTGCATATTATAAGTTCTATAATTATTTGTACGCGCGCACATAATCGTTGAAACACTGTTTACTTTATAATCACACCATATGGACCAGCAAGACCTACCAGTCTATCAAAATCTTCCAGAGATTCCCCTGTGCGTGTTCAAAGTTAAACTTTTTTCTTCTTTACTGTGCTATCTTGTAGCTCCAGTGGGCAAGTCCTCTGCCCCTACTGTGCCACGGCCCAAAGGCGGACAAGGACCGTTCAACTTCGGAGTGGACTACAACAAGCCAGCGGTCAAGTCGTCCTCCGTCACCTGGAAGCCACAGCCTATGCAGAGACCCGTCAACGTTGCTCCCTCACATCCGGTGATTGTCTGTTAATGTTGTGTGATTTATTAATGTTTGCTGAAGCCCAGAGATTCCGTAAAAATTGCTCCCTTGCAACCGGTTATTGTACTTATATTATCATATGTGAAACCGCTAGCTCGGTGTTTGGTGTGATTCATAGATTTATGAAAGCTGGTCCATATCAGCTCGTTACTGCCGTTTGGTCATTATAAACTGAACTGTGAAAAAAGAGTTTTGACCTACCTTCTCACTCAATGGCATTTCATGTCAAAACAAAGCGTCAAATTCCTGAAGTTCGATTATTGTTCATTAGAGAAAAGGACTAACAAAACCGACAGCCAACTAAAACAACAATAACATCAACAACAACGAAAAATAGTGAACAACCAAAGGCACAATCCTTCCCTTCGACTTAACATCTCAGATCTGAACAAGATTTTTAATTGGATAAGACCATCCCATTAACACCCACTCCTTCAATTCTTTCCATCCTCTTCACTGACCTTCACCTCTGTCTTGTTGTCCACTCCTGCAGGTACAGTCGGCCCCGCCCCCGTGGCAGCAGCAGCAGCACCAGCAGCAACAGCAGCCGCAGCAGCAGCAGCAGCCGCAACAGCAGTACCACTACCAGGACGACGACAAGCCACAAGCCCCGCCCGCCTGGAGAAACAGCCTGAAGAAGACGGGCGTCAAGCCGTGGGACGTTGATGTCGACTACCAGTATGGTCAGGCGGAGGGCCCAAGGTCGGTTCCCTTCACGCCCAAGATTGCAGGCGTCGCCCCTGCCCCTCACAACCCTGCCCCTTACAACCCCGCCCCCACCCAGTCCGCTGGAGGGGGTGAGGCTGAGAACGGGCCCAATGTGGTGCACCTGCAGTATAACTCCCCCATGGGCCTGTACTCGAAGCAAAACGTGCAGGAAACGTACACCGGCCAGACGAAAGCTATGGCCGCGCAGGGCGTGTCGCCGTAAGTTGTGAGCTAGCGTAGAGCCGTAGTGAGCAGTTGCGTGGATGTGGTTCATCCCTTTCGGTTGCTGACGAGTCGATGTGTCCACCGTGCCCTGCCTGGCCTGATCCTACTACCCGCCTGCCTCAGTACAGTGTTTGCCTTGCAACGTGCGAGTGAGGTTTTTGTCTCCCTTTCTTGCAAAGTCACTCACGATTGGCCCGAGAGTTCAAGGTTGACGTTGCTTTTCATCTTAGTGGTCACAAGCAGCCCTCTCATGTCGGTTTCCTATGATGAACTGTAAGCGTTCACGTCCACTCTGCCAAACCTTTTCTGAAAAGTGCATTTATTACATTTCTAAGGGGTTTACATGATTTTTTGTTGTGTATTCCCGGACCGCCTTTCGCTTTTCTTGAGTTGTTTTACTTTCTGGAAGGGAACGCATAGCCTCAGGCGTTGCAATACCTTTTGTCGTGTTCTGTCGGTACTCCAACTTAATTTCAGAACCATTCGTTTCTGGACTCGAGGGCCTCGTGATTTCGCGCGATTTGACGTGACTATTCGTGACTCGTGTTCATTCTGCATTTGTGTAAAATCAGGAATGTGTCGTAATGTCTTGAAAATAATGCAATGCTGTCGTTGTGGTCGTCTAATTGCTCTGTGGAATCCTTGCTAACGTTAAAACGTTAATTGAAAAGTTAGTGTGCGATTCAAATAGATAGCACACGTATGGTCCTTAATGATTTACTTGGCAAGTGTTATCTTGAAATCGGAAACGCATATTTAACATACGCTGACTGGTGAGTAGTTTGATGTTGCAGTGGCTATTGTAGTTCCTAAAGATGGTAGTCTACCATGCGACATCTTTCCTTTCCATTATTTCCCTTTTACCCTCTGGCTTCATTTTACATACTTTCCACATTTTCTTTTCTATACCGCATAGTAGCAGTCCAGAATATTGGATTTCTCGTGTCCACATCAAAAATCATATACATGTTTTAACGGCAACTCGGCTGTTGGTTTGAAATATTCGTCAGATAGCAGGTTTAACTGTTCCTCTTCATTCGAAAGTGTGTGTGTGTGTGTGTGTGTGTGTGTGTGTGTGTATGTGTGTGTGTGTGTGTGTGTGTGTGTGTGTGTGTGTGTGTGTGTGTGTGTGTGTGTGTGTGTGTTTTCTTAGGAAAAAAAGCAAAGCATATTAAATGAGGGTCTTTTGACAGATTTTGAAGTTTTTAGTTTTGGGACCAGAGCAGGGAGGTAGACATTAGACCCATTTAGACTGGTCACTTCTTTACTGAATGCGTAGATAGTTCAGAGTGTTGGTGGTTAGGGTTAAGGCATCATTTCCCAATCCCAACCTATAATGAATTTGAATGGTTTGTTTGTCAGTAACTATTCCTTTCGATTTTAATTTACGTAAGTGGATTTATTATTAATCAGGTGTTCGGTTTTCGGTGTATTTTTGCCTTTATTTATCTAACTTTTTAGTTACATTGCGTTTTCTTATCAAAGTTGACGATCTTGATTTTTTCTTCTCCAAAAATGTTGATGTTGTCAAGTCGAAATTCAGTTACTTGTGTGAAAATACATAACAACGGTTTCCTTTGATCGAAGAAAGGTTTCTTGCGGCGCGTAGGTGTATGGTCCCATACTAACCAACACCTTATATATTTATATCTTTTAAGTAATATGTTATAGTAGTATTACTTAGATAGACGATGTATCATAGTATCCTTTACTTTTGTTACCCCTTAGTTATGTAAAGAGAGAGAGTAGAAAGCCTGTATGCCCTTCGTGGCTTAGTGCAATAGGATACAAATGTGCCACAATGTACTTTAAAGTTTGTGTTTCTATATTTCTGTTGGTGAGTACAGAAGAATAAATCTGGGAGAAAGTGTGGTTGAAATTATGACCAGAGATGTTTTACTTACAAGTATGTGGTCGTTTTAGCGTTGAATGTTCAGACTTCGTTCGAATAAATGTACAGTTTATTTATCTAAAGCATGTATCTAATTCGTGTATAATATTTAGACAAGAGGCTTTTCTAATAATCATGTATTAAACGATGTAACTACGGACACCACATCAGCTAGTATTCACATTTAGAGCACATCAAACAAAGTAATTTAGACTATTGGGATTGCAGACAAGGTGAATGCAGGTATTAATTCACATTTTACAAGAACATGATTCGTGAAACTGATTCATTTGACAATGCCTAATGTCAGACCTAATTTTTTCTTAGCTTAATACAAGACAAGACAAGACAAGACAAAATCTGTATTATCGAGGGTAATAGATAAGCAAGAATATTGCTTTTTTACATCCAGCCCTCGCAATATAGGGTCAACAAGAACAGAAAACAATATAATCAAAGAACTATCACATCAAACTTAATACATTATAACTGTATATACAGATACAAATTAAAAAAATAAATTGTCATGCTGCATTTTAAGTACAATTTCCAATGATAAAAAGTGTCAATTTTTAACAAAACTTAATTTAGATATTATTGTAATTTTGTTTAACATGCACATACATTTTAAATGAATTGATGAACCATTCAGCACATGTTTAGTTGCATTATGTGCGACATATAATTTTTTTTGAAGCTGTCTGTGTTTGTTTTATGCTTAAGAAAAATAGGCAGTGAGTTCTATAGTACACACACGATAGTTGATTGGTTACGCACACATTGCAGCTACGTAATCCAGGTATTAAGCATAGTTTGCATAATTAACGAACTTAGCAAGTTCTCCAATTGTGAATACGATACATGCCTACACCCCTTTCAAAAGTTGGTGAAAACGGGTACACATTTTAAAGGCCATTGTACCAATTGTACTTTACTATTTACTCAATATTTCAGCTGAATTGTAAAAAAATTCTTCAGGAGTAGCAAAGACACATGAAATTTTGAAATTAATGGTTGAATGACAAGAAACACACCATTTTAAAGATAATAACATTCTGAGCACATAGCAATTTGTTTTTATTTAAATCGGTGTAGTAGTTCTCGAGATATGGTTATTTTAGTTCGAAATCACTTTGCTTTGAGCGAGCCGAGATCGCAACCTCTTCAGGCTTTTGATCGACCGAGTTTCGCATTTTTCGGGTCCAGTTTTGCGCAGCATAATGGTTGGGAATAAGTCATTTCTCGCTCGATTCTTTTGATTTTTGGCTTAAATGAAACAGAAGTTAATGTTTTATAAACTGCATTTTAACCGTGTATGCCGATGGAAGTTTTCAGACCAAATTTCAGTGAAACTCACACGAGTAATATTCACCGACATGCTGGCGGAGATGTAGCTTCCGGTGGTTCGCGGTTTTTTGTATGGGAAAGATGTAAGGCTTTCTCTGATTGGTTGCAAAATATCACAGCCCTCCAATGAAAATTACGGTATTCCGAGCAGTTTGAAATGAACTGGTCGTCTGCTAAGAGTGACGCGAAAATGGCCGCGAGAGGCAGTGAAGACGAACACGCACTTTCACTCTCAAAATATTCCAAAACACATCTTTTATTAATTTCATACAGTAAACTTTCTTTTTGAATCATTTCTTTATTCATTCCTTTTTTATTTGATACATAATATGTGACTCACAAACATCAATTATGCCAATTATTTTTCACTCAAAGAGAAAAAAAAGTGCCTTTTCACTGTGTCCTCAGTTGACGCTGGGCGATGTGGCAATGCTACTATTAGGAGTCAAAAAATGTGCTTGCTGGGATAAAAACAGAACCTTTGGATAGCAGAAAAGCATTTAGCTTATCTTTCAAATGAGTTCAACCTAATTCCTTTGCTGTCACTGCGAAACAGAAATATCGCTTTGCCTATTGATGACGATTCGGCTGGTCCTTTTCTTTTTTTTTTTTTTTTTTTTTTTTTTTTTTTTTTTACATTTTATTTCCTTTATATACACATAAACATAGAATAGCATACATCATACACCGAGTTTGTCAACAAAGCGCATACACACGTACATACCTAGACAAGACGCAGACATAGACAGTAGGGTGGGATGTTGAAGAGACAGGGGATATGGAAGGGGGGGGGGAACGAGGTTGTGAGGGGGGAGGGTTGTAACTGAGGTTGGGGGAGGGGAGGGGGGTAGGTGGGGGCGGTGGTCACAATTTAGCCTCCAAGTATACATGGGGTTTAATTATCGGCATAAGAGTATTGTATAACCTGTTATGAGTAAATGGGTCAGGGGGTATCACATTCAAAAATGTTCATACGAAATCAATCAATACAATTATCCTATAGCATCAATGAAAAAAGTGTCTATATAAACACCACTCTTTTTCAAATTTACCATAATAATTATTTACACTAGCATTATACTTTTCGATCAAAAACCTTTGTTTAGCAATTTTCACAAAAACATTTAGTGTTGGGACTGTCTTATTTAATTTGGCTCCAAATATACTTTGTTTGGCAAGGAGAATAAACAAATCAAAAACAGCATCCGTATGAAAGTTGTCTAAATACCCTAAAATGACTAGCTCTTTTGACAAATTCAAATTACTGCAATGTGTGAAATTTTGACATAACCATTCTGTGAAATCAGACCAGAAAAGCTTAACTCTTGTGCACTCCCAAAACAAATGTTCTAAGGTTTCCTCTTCCTGTGTACAAAAGCTACATAGTGATGTGTCAGAAATTTTCATCAAAAATAACAGGCGTTGAGTGGGAAAAATTCTATGCAGTATTCTATATTGGAACCACCTTAGGTATGTGTCTTGTGTAGTTCGCCTTATTGTCAGAAATATCTTTCCAACATTTACATCAAAATTCAATAAATTAGCCCATTTTTCCATGCACTGTAGATTGCCATCATTTTTCACAAGATGGGTATATATATGTTTTACTCCACCTTTAGCTATTTGTTTCCATACAACATCATCACCAATATGAAAAACATTGTTTAAAACTGCATCTAACTTTAGTCTTTTATGAAAATTCTTAACTGAGCGCATAACGCCCTCGAAAAAGACAAAATTCAGTTGTAAATTTGGATGTTTCAATTTAAAATCGTTATATGACAAAAACCCATCGGCTCTCATCAAGTGACCGACTGTAATAATGCCGTTTTCCATCCAATTCCTGTTAAAAATAACCTTTTTATCTATGCAAATATGTACATTATAATACAGACGCTCTGAAGCAAAATCACTCAAGGAGATGGGGACACATTTGCATGCAAAATGTTTATAATGTTTGAAAACATCTCTCCAGAAAGGATTCTGAACTCTTTGCATCAATATGTTTCCAAACTCACCTCCTCTTTTGTGAATGTTATGTACAAGTGGACACAGAGCTTTCAGAAGTTTAGCTACTTTTCCTTCACTACAAAGGACTCGCTGTAACCATGATATCTTCAGAGCTGACAAAAAGCATTTCAAATCCACCATTTTAAGCCCCCCCTCTTCAAACGACTGACATGTTGTTGTTCTCTTTATTCTATCTTTCTTACCATTCCATAGAAATGAAAAAAATAACCTATTCAAATCAAACAAAAACTTATCATCAGGGTCAGGTAAACTCATAAACAGATGAGTTAACTTAGACAGCGCCAAACTCTTAATAACTGTTATTTTTCCAAAGGGTGTTAAATTTCTTCTGGACCAGGACCTGAACAAATTCTCAATTTCTACCAATTTATGTTCATAATTAAGGGGTATAATGTCATCTAAGTTGACTGAAAAAACAATGCCAAGAACTTTAAATGTTACAGGGTTCCAACTGAGCATAAGTTCCGGCATAAATTTAATATTACAATTTGCATGTGAGCCTATCCAGACTGCCGTAGTTTTCTCATAGTTCATTTTCAGACCGGATATCGAGGCAAATTGCTTCAAAACGTTCATACATGCACAAAATGATTGTTTTGAACCATCCAGAAACAGGGCGGTGTCATCTGCAAACTGGGATATTAATATTTCATCATCTGCCACCTTTATACCTTTTATCTCTGTACTCTGGCGGATCATAATGGACAGAAATTCGGCACATATTAGATATAAATAAGGTGACAATGGATCTCCTTGTCTGGTACCTCTTTGTACATCAAACCAACTGGAATATTTACCATTCACAGAAACACATGAGCTGGTCCTTTTCTTACGAAAAAGAAATATATATACATGGCGACATGCTGGTCATGCTTTTTATTCTTCAAGAATGGCATATGTAACGATTAGTTTCCAGAAAAAAGTGCCCCTTTTCTACTTGATTACTTCTTTTTTGAATAACAACAATATAGTAAGCAATTTTTAGAAATCTTTTAAGTTTTAAGTTCGCGACAGGATACAAAATAGTCAAATATGACTATACTTACCAAATCGAAAATCTGAAATAATCTCAATATTAATTTTAACTGTTAAGTGTGACCTTTTTCTGAGGTTACCTAGCTTGACGACACTCAGTGATATGGGGTCTGATATACAAGCACTGGGTGATGCACTATTATTACGTCACCATGACGTGTGACATAGTCGTAGGTAACCTAACTTAACGACACTTAGAATACTGCGTCATATTGACGAATGACGTAGTTTGACGTGACGTGACTCACTAACCTGACGTCATCCTGATGTTTCCAGCGGTGGCGGTGGCGGTGGTAGTGGCGGAGCGCCCCCGCAGAACCCGGCGAACCCGGCGAAACAAGGCGACCGTGACTGGACCCAGTCAGCCATCGTCCGCATGATCCAGGAAGAGGAAAACCGAGGTAGGCCCCCTCCACAGCAGTTTCAGCAGCAACAGCGGGGAGCCCCTCCCCCGCCTGCCCCCAAGCCCCAGGCCCAGTTCCAGCCAACGTTCACCCCCATGGAGGATGACTTCGGCACTTCCGACTTCTAAACAGGAAATTATGCCATTGCCCATGCGATGTCACTGTTGCTTGAGATAAAGTCTTTGGAGAGTAACGATAAAACTTGACTAGTACACAAAGTCTGGTTTTTGCGTAGAAAGGGAATTCGAATCGTGATCACGTTTTGTTGACACATATTTATATATATGGACGGAACAGTCGTTTCTTCTGATCGGAATTCGTTAAAATTCGTATATATTCAAATCTGGTGTGTGAACTTCATAAACTTGCTAGATAAAATTCTTAAGAAATTTGGGATTTTTCTTACATTTTGTACAGAGAATATTTGATTCAGTACGGATTGTTGTCGTTGTTGGTATTCTATCTCGGTTGAAACTAAATGTTGCCTTCCTTTCAGCTTTTTTGAAAGCTGGAGTGGTCGAGACCAAACAGGAACAAACGATAAATTAAAGAAACAATGTATCAGGTGGTCGAAAGCATAAATCAAAACTGATATACTAACAGGGCTTACTTATACATTTTTAAACAAAGTCGTTGAATTACCCTCTTAAAATTGAAGGTTCTGCTTTGTTCTTCATAGCCTTGTATGAATCTGTCGAAGTTAGCAACGCATACATATACAAGGATCCAAGTCCTGGTTTTGCTACTTCACGTTTGAAAGTGTGTTTTCGGTCGTCCGTAGACGTTTCCCCGGAGCTTTCGTTCGGTAGCAATGGCAACTGATTTCGATGTAGCTGTCAATTTTTTCTTTCAAGTGAATAACTTAGAGGAGTTCAGAGAAATACAACACAAATTGAATTGTACATACACTGAAGTTTATTTTCGACTCGGTATCCAACCCCGTCGTGTCCTTTCTTTTGTTTGTATGTTTTGTTTTCTGGTTTATTTTCTATTTATTTGACAGGCCGGTATCAAGTGCAATACATGTAAAATAAACGACCCGTCCAATACCATAGATGTATTTATATAGCTGAGTAGCATGAGTACTAATATTTTGGCGTGTGTGGGTTTCGATTTTTTGTTGTTGTAGTTCTCGGCTATTTCACTTGCTAATTGTTGTTAAATGCTTGTCATTGTGTGTCCATTGGAGAATCAGTTTACTATTCAAATTGAAACTCGATACTTTCCCTTTTCGACGGAGAGGCTGATTTTTGCAAGATGGCCATGCTTGTTCGCGTGTCTCCTGTAACAAATGTACCAATTTTTGGCGAGAAACTGAGCAAAAAGAAAACCCCTCGTCTGAATACATATGCTATCCTCGTGTGAGTCAATAAGCAGATGTATGCTGACTACCCATCCGTCCATTGTGCAAACGAGGGTGCTTCTCAGACATGGATAAACCGTCCATTTTGATTATCATACAACTGAGGGAATAACGAGATGCAATTTTCGCACTGTGATTAAACATTCAGATCTGACAGGTTGTAAACTGGTCAAACTAAGACTGTATCCTACCCGGAAGTAGGATGTGTGATTGAGGCATTATACAAGGATAACACCAGACGCACTCTCTTTGATAAGTGACCATTGCGTGGTTATTGTCTATACCTGTATGCGAGTGGAATGATTTTAAGATCGACCTAAAAGATCTTACGGTCTTCCATCTTCCTTGTTTTCCAGGCACATATTTAATCTGACAGACAAGATTCAAACACATAAAGTGCCTTCAAGCAATTCTACAAATACTTTCACACGTATTATCTTTACTATCAGTGCTGACCGAGGGAAGGCACGTTATTCTTATGATGTCATATGCATGATCTGATCAAGCGCAGAAAAAGAGTGATTACTGGTATGATATCAGAGTGCGTTGAAAATGTCATTGTGCAAACGGCGTAGGACAAAGAAACCAACATGAATGGCAATACTATTTTTAAACGTTTGGAGTGTTTTTGGTACCTTAGTAACTTTGCATACCGCTGCTCGTAGTCTAAAATAGACACATAGATTTGTGGCGATGTGGCTATGCATAAATACGGTGAGCACATGCAAACGTAATTGGCGCATACAAAAAACAGCATTTTGTGTGTTTATGCGTTGATAATATATATTGTATATGTCTTCACACCCTCTACCACGTTTTCAGCGCTTACTGGTCTTCTGTCTTTACAGCTTTACATGGTTGCTGTACGCACCTCTAAGGTCGCTTCGGGTAATACCTATTGGACTTAGGTTTCACTGCTATTCCTTGCTGCCAAAGAAAGTGTATATTGGACTCTTACAATTTACAATGGTTAACCTGCAAACCTGTTAACATTACGGCGATGAACAAGTCATTCAGATTGCCTTTGTAGCGCTCAGTCAGTGTCTTCCGCCCAGTTCAATAAACTGTGATCAACCTAGCACACTGACGGCATTTGATTTATTGAATGGTTGAGTGAGTAAGTGCATGAGTGAGTGGTCGGTTGGTTGATTGATAGCCTGGTTGTTCACTGGGTCGATTGGTTTGTTGATTGACTGCGGCATGGACACACACATACACATATACAGACACACCCACACAAACACACACAGACACACACACGCACACACACATACACGCACGCACGCACGCGCGGCACGCACGCAGCCCAGCATATAACATACATTCAGAGTCAGTGATTAATTTTCCTACGTGACGTTTCTCCAGCACTCGTAGCAGTGACTGAATGAATTTAACAGATCCGGTAAAACAGTTCTATAATACGTTCAACACCTGGCTTTACTTGAATAGGTTGCACTTCGTAAAGTTCTTGCAGCCTTTTTTTGACGATAAGACAATTTAAGTTGATCCATAGCAATTTAAACTCGCTGAGTTTACTCCGATACCATCCGCTGTGTAGGCCTCTTAATTTGCAGACATTCAAACATGACAAGAGATTTCGTCGAACGCCGCGAAGAAAATGAAGAAAAAGAAGAACAACTATTCATGAACGAGTAAATTGAATTAAATTCATGAATGTAACAATAAAGGTTACCATTTGGAACTTCAATTTCTGACAAAACAAGACATTCGCAAGTACATCGACCAAAATTAATGGTCTTTTTAGTGGACAAATCCGTCAATTAATTTCACAAGAAATATTCTTTACGGGTCACAGTCAAGCGCCACCATTGACTTTTTGATGGCCGCAGGAGCGGTCATCTATTGGAATGCATTCGGAGAGGTGACATGTCTCGTTTTGTTACAGTTCTCACGAGATCAGTTACAATTTGTTCTCTCTCTCTCTCTCTCTCTCTCTCTCTCTCTCTCTCTCTCTCTCTCTCTCTCTCTCTCTCTCTCTCTCTCTCTCTCTCTCTCTCTCTCTCTCTGGTATGTCTTTGTCTGTGTCTCCCTCTGAGTCTCTCCGCTTCTGTCTTTCTATGTCTGTCTTTGTCTATGTGTGTGTGTGTGTGTCTCTCTCGCTCTCGCTCTCGCTCTCTCTCTCTCTCTCTCTCTCTCTCTCTCTCTCTCATCCGACTCCTGGCACACAGGTCAAAGCAGAGGTTAACTTGAGTGCACGTGTACCTAGCAGGAGGGGCCGGGGGGGGGGGGGGGGGGGTGATTCGGGTCAGAAGTGGGGTAAAGCACTTTGGTCTTCAGTCTTTGGGTTATAGCTTTCAGTGGAGAAGATGCCAACATGAAACTGCACTATGCTCTACTATTTATTGTTCTTGTCTATCGGACACGAAGAAGGGAAGCTACAATCGCCCCAGGCCATATACTCTTTGTTTCCTGAGCCTGGACCAGTGAGACGGTTACCTCATAGATCTGTTCATTCTTCAGTTTGTCGGTGTCAAAAGTTATACACAACCGTTCTTTGTCCCGTTCCCGTACCAACCAAGGAATGCTTCCACAACAATGGAACGCTGCGCAAACGGCCGTTTCAAAATTTGGCATCTTTCAGCAGCGTCTGACCATAGTGGCAGCCGTCCTTGGTCGGTAAGGGAACGGGACATAGAACGGATGTGTGGCCGAATGCGGGTATGACAACTCAGTGTGTGAGAGCGCTACCGTTGCGTTACCGTTGATTTAAGTTCCTTTAACGATCCAAGCGTTCCGTTACCGATGGGTTGAGGTTCCATTACCGTTCATTCTGATCGCCGGGAGCCGGGGAACGGCTAAAATTTTGAACATGCAGCCCAAACTCAGCCGTCCCTACCGACCCTACCGTTCAACGCAGTTCCGTGAACGATCAGTTACGTTCATTGCGGTTCTGTCCCGATCCCTCCCGTGCCCGCACCGTTCCTTGGTCGGTACGGGAACGGGACCTAGAACGGTTGTGTGGAAAGGGGGCCCGTATAAGACTCGACCACTTGGCTTATGGTGGAGACAGCTGGAAGGTTTCTGGATATAGTTGAAGAGGAGTAGTCTTCCTTTTAGAAATTGTGTACTCTGCCTTGCAGATTACAAATAATTATTCACAACAGGGACCTATCACTCTTCTTTGCATGTCAGTTTTTATGCAAACGGACTTTCAAATACTCTGCAACACATGTAACCCAAATTCAACATGTGCCCGTACAATACCGCTTCTTTTATGAAAACATTGCTTCGGCCATGTTGATTTTAATCAACCAATTTTTCTTGTTTCTAATACAAATCACTTGTATCAAGCAAAGCAAATGTATTGGCTGGCATGGTTGTTCCCCTTAGCAGAAAAATACACACGAATAATCGACATTGTTGTCTCCCTTCCTTTGTCAAAATGGCTGTGCCTATGTTTTCCTTTTAAACTTCATGTAAATGAAACGCATCTGTATAGTTTACTACAAAACTTGCATTGATTGGTAACCAAATGACTGAGTATGCTTACAAGAGCATAATATTTATGTACAGAGGCTACGATTGCAGAAAAAAACCGTTCCTGAATTCAATGAGTTGACAACAAAAAAGTTCAACATAACCCAACAACAAGAACAAGAACAAGAACAACAATAACAACATTACCAAATAACAAAATTATACAGACCTACATCATTTAAACGATTCCACAGTCACTGTGCATGTCGTCGCGCACTCGCTAACGGGACTCATTTTAAGGGAGAGAACTGTGGTATTTGAATATCAATTGTTTTTGTAGTTCACTCCCTTGGCGAGTAAGTCACGACAACAAAAATGGCGTCAAGTTCAGTTTTCCTGCTAATGGTCAGCGGACAAATAGAGACAGCTGAGGTAAATCAGTCTAGAATTTGTTCTGTTCATAGTCTGAATGAAATTAACATAACACAATCTAAGCAGCTGCGTGGTATTTTCATGGGCAGGGATTTCGTTTGATCGTTAATACGGAAAGCATCGTTTGTTGTCATGTGCAGACACGATCTGACTGAAACTAAAGCGAACTGCTCGTACATGACCAAGCTTCTCACGTCTGAAGCGGGAAGATGTTTACTTCAGTAATCAGTAATTTTGTCTGTTGTGTCAGTGTTCGAATTTGTTTGAAAGAGAGCTTTTGATAACTGCTCAGTATTCAGTGTGGAAAATGGGCCTCTGCAGAACAACTACCTGTCGACAGAGTCAGAGGTTTTACTAACTCTGCTCACGGCGTGACTGCCGCACAGTGAATTCTTGGTGGAATGTTGTTGCAGAACAGTCACAGGATAATCTTGAACTTTAGTGTGTTAAATTCATAGCTCAGAATCCAGTGGATTTCTTTACTTATTTTTAATACATGTCCCTGTAATCAAGCCAAAGAACATTTGTCGTGAAATTAATTGACGGATTGAGCTCCAAACTTAAGCATAATTAATTAATTTGGTTGTTTGATCGACGAAAATGACCCGATAACGGCGACGTTGTTATCCAAGGGACATCACTAAGGCAACCGGAGTTGCCTCCCCTGTCGCCGCTTAGGATAATTCCTTCTCAGACGCATGGAAACGAAATGTATTCCGAGCATTCGTACAGTTCATTCCGTGACTCCAAAGGGATCTAAGATGACTTGTTCTGCTTACAAGTGCAGGTTCTGAAAATTTGGAGGATTAAATGACTCTGAATTCTGAGCTATGAATTTAACACACTAAAGTTCAAGATTACCCAGTCACATAAAGAATTGTTCGTCATGTCATTTTTAGAGGGAAAAAACATCACACAGACACTCACCTGGAAAGAGTCTGGCCATGCACTATTCGCATTCATTTAACCTTCACTGTGTCAGGCTTTGGACTACACATTCACAAACACAGAAGGATTCAACGTAAAAAGTATAGGTTGTATATACTACCCACGCCGTCAAGAAAGGGAAAAACATTTTACCACGTCTTTGCAGACCCATGCCATCCAATTAGAGGGGTACTCGACGAGAAAAAAACCCACATTATTTATCATTATCAGTGACCAGGCTTACTCTATCATAAGACTACAAGCACATGCATTTAAATTATGCATCACACACATACACATCAGATTCAATCCATTGTAAAAATTAATTTACAAGCGTAAAAAGCTAATATTTTACATATTTCATAAACTCAGCTGCGGCTAAGTAATCTGCTGTCATTATCCACACACACACACACACACACACACACACACACACACACACACACACACACACACACACACACACACACACACACACACACACACACACACACACACACACACACACACACACTCTCTTGCAAAATGATAGATTGATTGATTGGCTAGTTACATGTATTAATATAAATTACTGAGGTAAGAACCTGATGGAAAGTTTGGCATGATAGTGTTTGTGTCAAGAAGGGGAACCACCAGAATAAAACTCTCTGCTTCAATCCCAAATATGCATGGTTGCTTCCCTTGCATTGCTGCTGATTGCAGAAGTCCGGTGCACGGTATAATCCTGAACTAGAGTGTACAGTTTAGTTTTGTTTGTTTCAGTTTCCAGAATATGATAACATCTACTGCAGGTACTGCTTCACTCATGGTCCTGATTGGCTCATAACATCTGTAAGTAATGATTTTGGTCATGTTTATTTGTATTATTTGGTAATTCTTTACAAGTCTAGTACTAGCTTACTTTCCTTCCTGTCTTGTAAACCAGGCACTACAGTTTCCTGTTCAGATTAATACCGGAGACAAGAATATCTGTCAACCTGGACACACGAATACCAAAACTCGGCTACCTGGCCGCTCCCTGTGCTGACTGGAATTTGTTGCCAATCTTTGAAATTGATTAAGCAACCAATTCTCATTCTGCAGAGAAAGCAGCCTGGCTGTTGAGTGTTGGTATGTGTCCAAGTACAGCCATGCGTTGCTCAGAATCACAATAGCCCGCTCAGAGAAAAGTCGCTCTGGATTGGTCTATGCAACGGGCTCACAACGAGGCAAATCGCTTCACGATGGCGACGAAGAAAGCACGATTGCTGCGAGATATGAAAAAAGTTGTACTTCTTAAACTAGTATACGATTCGGTCAGTGAAATCGTCAGAGAGAATGTAGTTATGATGGGAAATTTAGCTGGGGTAGTCCCTGAACCTTGAAAAGCGGTGGATCCCTTGGGTCACGTCGAAAACCACGCCGAGAAGATCGAAACACGCTACACGGCATCGCAGTGTAAACACCGCCGCCATCTTGGATAACGCGGCGGGCGGTGGGCGAGCATATATACCAAAGCCGCTGGCCGAGTGCTTCGCGAGCGCTGAATTCCTGCACTGCCCTAAGAAACAGCTTTTTGTCATTCGCACTGCGAGCGACCCGTGGCGAACCGCTGTGGGCAACTCGTCTCTGGATGCTTATCACATGTAAAAGTCTCAACAGATATGTTATGGTTTTCATGATTTTTTGTGCACAAAAATAAAGGTCACTTTTATTTCAATATGAATTCCTATTGCAGGTAACTTACAGTAGTAAGCAAATGTATTATAATGTGGGTAGGCATTTGAAGTTGTTGACCCAATGTTACACATTTTCATATTTTTTTTTATTAAAACAAATATTTTAAGAGGTGTGTGTCACATGTGCATCACATGTGGTGATGTTAGTAGAGTAAGTTTGCCAGTGAGCACTGAGTAGCATTAGTTTTTGTAACCAAACACTGACATATGGACTACAAGATCTTTGTCATAAATGATTGGTCTTGTGCTTTTCTGCATATTATAAGATGTTTGGTGGCTTGTTGACAGACAAGCTTTTTTGTTGGTCCGAGGGGGGTATATCGCCTTCGGTTTTTATCTTTATCGACCAAGGCTCCCCGAGAACCAACAAAAAATGCTGGTCTGACAACAAGCCACCAAACGTCATTTTTGTCATTATTTTGGATGAGCAAAAGTACGCACAATAACAGAAGGGATCCCCATTCTGAACGTAATTTTTAGAACGCAATTCTGTGTCCCAAAGCGCGTCACAGTAGTTCGAGATAACACGTCATAGTTGTCTGTGACGTCAAAGGTCGCTTTTCTTCCAGTCTAAAAATGTATAGAGCTGCCATCATGTATGCAAGTTCCGTAAGTTTTTGGCATATTTAATTTCTTTTAAGTGTTTTATGACTTTTTGTTGTGCATTTTGCGATTACAGAGATCAGTTGCAAATTGACCATGAGTTGCCGCGGTAATTATCAACATTGATCGGGTCTTTGAGAGTGAATGCTTACAATTGTTGCCCTCGGAAACACGAATCCAAAGACGCGATGGTTCCACACATCAAACAATCAGCCTGATTGGCTTTTACTTTGACAATCCACGTTACGCCTGAAAGCTCAAACCCATTCACCACCTCGATGTGTTACATGGGGAACAGAGTTATTTATTCCCCAGCTGGTTATGAATGAAAACTCTTGAAAATGATGACAAATAATATTATACAAAGGGGGATAAAACACTAACAAGTCCGCACATAATTTGATGTGGGAGGTCCAGAAACATGTCCGCCCAGCACCATAACCACCAGACAAATGCACCCGTCATGAAGTTTTGATGATGACCGGGAAAGTCTTCTGCTCTACTTTATGTATAATGTGTTATTGATGTGCTTGCAGGGCCTTGAAGAAGGAATCACACAGATCACCAAGAAGAGTCGGGATGAAAGACAGATGTTTGTCTGGAACTTTCCGCTTGATGTCACTTTTAAAAGTACAAACTGCTATGGCTGTAAGTGTTCACTTTTTGTTTGGTATTCTTTGTCTGCAACGTGAAGTACATGAATTTAAAGAGCAGAAATAACGAGAAGTGCATTTCAAACAAAGTATAATTCAGAACTGTACCAAGTGAATTTTATATCTGCTGGGTCAAGTTAAATTAAATTATATACCAGCTGTATAAAGAGAAATGTCACCTGATCTAGCAGCTGCATGGCAGCTAGATCCAAGCATGGAGTGATAACTGAAGATGACAAAAGAAGCTTCTTTATTCAATGCTCTCCAATATTGACGATGCAACTGACTGTTATTGCGTTACTCTCACTGTACTATTGTCATTTGCTCGGAGACCTCCACAAATCTGAGAAAATCAGGTCTTAAAAATTAGGAAGTTTTAAAATGGGGGTACATTTACAGGGGTCCTGAATAAAAAATGCGAAAAGACAAGGTCTTAAAACCAAGGAAGTCTTAAAGGGGGGTTCCACTGTATAGGTATTGAGGTAATGTCACTTGATGTACATGTAGGAGAGTGTGATTACTGAACTGGTTGTGTTTTGCAGGGCCCCAAATAGTGGTCCATGCCTACGGCCTGGATTCCTTTGGCACAGATGTGGTGAGGGGCTATGGCGTCACACACGTGCCAATCACTCCTGGAAGGTTAGTCTTGTTGCATTCTGTCTTGATATATATCTAGAAAGATTGTTCCGTTGTTCTGCTGGATGGCTGATTGCTTGCTTGCTTGCCTAAATTCGTTAATTATAAATAGACGATTTTTGAAAATAACTTTTTCAGGTTTGTATGGGTTGTGAAACTGAAAGATTGATACCCTTGCTTTTCCTCTGACAAGTAGCGCGCTTCACACGTGCTCCTGTCCACGTGTTTCCAACTCATCCCTTGCTGATAATGATTGGCCCCTCCAAATCCAATGTTTGTCCGAGTAAAAAGGCAGGGGCGGATCAGTTCATTTTATGGGGGGGGGGTTTCCAAAAGTATATTGTAAAGATATGGGTGTGAAGGCGCGAAGCGCCGAGCCGACGGCGCAAAGCGCCTAGCTTTCTAGGGGGGTCCGGGGGCATGCCCCCCCGGAAAATGTTGAAAAAAAGGATGCAAAATGGTGCAATCTGGTGCATTCTGAGGATGATCATTACCAGTTTCAGGCAGCAGATTTTGTCACTGATTAATACCCCAAAAAAACAAAATTTAAAAAAAAAAAATTTGGGCTGGGGGGGGGGGGGGGGGGGGGGTTCCGGAAACCCCAGAAACCCCCCCCCCCCCCCCCCCCCCCCCCCTCGTCCGCCCCTGAAAGCAATGATATTCAAATAATAATGATAATAATAATGGACATTTGCTATAGCGCATAATCATATATATGCTCAATGCGCTTTACATATTAATTTCTGCCGTGTGAGATGAAATTTTTTACACAATATATCACGCATTCACATCGGCCAGCAAACCTCAAGCCTATTAGGGCGAGCATTCACCTTTCACGGCCTTTATTCCAAGTCACATGGGCATTTGGTGGAAATTTTTTTAGCTATGCCTATACAATTTTGCCAGGAAAGACCCTTTTGTCAATCGTGGGATCTTTAACGTGCACACCCCAATGTAGTGTACACGAAGGGACCTCGGTTTTTCGTCTCATCCGAAAGACTAGCACTTGAACCCACCACCTAGGTTAGGAAAGGGGGGAGAAAATTGCTAACGCCCTGACCCAGGGTCGAACTCGCTTCCGAGCGCAAGTGCGTTACCACTCGGCCACCCAGTCCGTCACTCTGTCACAACCTATACAAACCCGACAGAGTAGCCTAGTTTTCGGAAATCGTCTGTTGATTGATCGATTAGTTGATAACTGTTTTTTTACTTCCGCCAAGGTGATACAGTGCGCTAGCCGCACCCCTCTTTAATATAGTGATCGTGTACTAAATGCATACAGCCAATATTTAGAACTACCTGAACTTTTGTTCATGCACTCCTTGCATGATGCCCCTAATTGTTCTTAAAATGTATGTACACCTGCCACGCCTGAGTGTGTTATGCGTGTGTATCTGTCATAAGCGAATAGGACTGTTTATACAGTAGAATCCGCTTAATAAGGCCATGTTTAATAAAGCCACCCGCTTTTTGAGGCCAATTTCTGACTGCACGGATTTTTCCTTATGTTTTATGCTTAAAATCACCCGCTTTATAAAGCCACCATCCCGCTTATTAAAGCCATTTTTTGGCTCGCGTTAGGTGTGAAAAGCCGTAACAGTGAGTCTGTAATCGCTGTCTGATCACTCACAGCTAATGCATCACTAGACTGGTTTTCAAACAACCTGAGACGTTTTGGCCAGCCTCTTGTGAGTTTGAAATCACGTTAAGTGCAAGTCAGTGGTCATAAACAACTTCAAACAGAAGCGTACTTCTAAGCTTTTGTTCATGTGCATGATTGTTCATGATCGCATTTCTGTCACATTCACTGCCAACAAGTGTTTAGTCTGAATCTGGACACCAGCAACCATGGCCACCAAACGCAAGAGAACAGACATGACCCCTGTAGAAAAGATCGCAATCCTAGAAAAGTTTAAAGCTCTGCCGTCTGTCTCTGTCAGGGAAGGTGCTGTTTATCAAAATCGTTAAGTTGTCTCTCTAATGCTATTTTATTAGCTTTTGTAAGGATGTTTTTCTGTTTAATAAAAGAGATGCACACAGAATGTCTCTCCTTTGTTTTAAGGCTCTGTTTGCCTGAAAACCCTGAGTTCCTTTTATTAAATCCACCCGCTTAATATAGCCACTTTTGTCCTGCACCAAGGTGACCTTATTTTAATTTAGCGGAGTCTACTGTATAAACTTGTCATTTGCAATAGGGAAGGGCTTCAAAGGAGAACAATATCAGGGATCAAAGGAGAACAATATCAGGGAGGGAGGGAGGGAGGGAGGGAGGGAGGGAGGGAGGGAGGGAGGGAGGGAGGGAGGGAGGGAGGGAGGGAGGGAGGGAGGGAGGGAGGGAGGGAGAGAGAGAGAGAGAGAGAGAGAGAGAGAGAGAGAAAGAGAGAGAGAGAAAGAAAGAGAGAGAGAGATCAGACAAGTCAACACAACACTTTTTTTTCGTGAGGCCTATGGCCCACAGAAAGGGGTTAACAAAACAAAAAATCAGTTTTCCGGTAATTAAACATTCCTTTTAGATGCAGAAGTAGTCTGCATGTAACTTTTTCCCATCAATGAACAGCAACAACAACAAAAAAAACGCGGGTTAGGGGGAAGAATTTACCCGATGCTCCCCAACATGTCGTAAGAGGCGACTAACGGATTCTGTTTCTCCTTTTACCCTTGTTAAGTGTTTCTTGTATAGAATATAGTCAATGTTTGTAAAGATTTTAGTCAAGCAGTATGTAAGAAATGTTAAGTCCTTTGTACTGGAAACTTGCATTCTCCCAGTAAGGTAATATATTGTACTACGTTGCAAGCCCCTGGAGCAATTTTTTGATTAGTGCTTTTGTGAACAAGAAACAATTGACAAGTGGCTCTATCCCATCCCCCCCCCCCCCCCACCCCTTTCCCCGTCGCGATATAACCTTGAACGGTTGAAAACGACGTTAAACACCAAATAAAGAAAGAAACAGCATAAAAACAAATGTACCAAGGTTTTTTTTCTCTCAAAACATTCAGATTACCACGCTTCAATACATGAAATGAAGTAAATTGAGATGAGCTGACGTTTGGATGTGAACAAGGAAAAGATTTAAGATGAAGCATCATGCAGCTTCTAACCTGTCCTTAAAACTGATATCCACGAGTAGGGGTAGGGGGTAGAGGTTTAGAGTGGGGAGAGAGACAATTAAGAGATGCATCTTGCCACAAAAATAAAGCATTTGCATATTTTTCCCCAATCCTATTCACAGTAGCAGATAATGCAGGAAAAACAACCCCAATCCCCTCCGCAATCAGTCGAGGAAGTATTCTGGCCCTCCAGATAATGGGAGTGGAAATGGTTTTCGTGCGAAACATGACTGGGAGCAGTATTTCTCTCCCCTTCCTGCTTGTTTGTCAGTTTCTCACATTTCTGCTTTTAACGCAGTTCCTGTTTGTCAGGCAATGACGCTGCTTAGATATGTGGAGATGGATTGGGAGCCCTGGCACTGGGAGCGTTGATTCGGTGCTGATTTAAAACAAAATAAAAAGGGTAAAAAAAGGTTGCCTCTGGCTAAATGAATCAGTTAAACTTGATCAGGTGATTATCTTGCCGAGTGTTGGGTGCACTTTAGTGTTCACTGGTGTTAGGTACTTCATAAGATTTAACAAAGGAAAAAAAGCATTTGAAGAGGAAGGGTTAGGATCGGAGCAGTAGAAAGGGCAATGTGTGTGTGTGCGTGTGTCAGTGTGTGTGTTTGTGTGTCGGTGTGTGTGTGTCGGTGTGTGTGTGTGTGAGAGAGAGAGAGAGAGAGAGAGAGAGAGAGAGAGAGAGAGAGAGAGAGAGAGAGGAGAGAGAGAGAGAGAGAGAGAGAGAGAGAGAGAGAGAGAGAGAGAGAGAGAGAGAGAGAGAGAGAGAGAGAGAGAGAGAGAGAGAGAGAGAGAGACTGGCTTTTTTGACTCACATGCGAAGCAAAAGTGAGTATGTACTCACCCGAGTCGTCCGTCCGTCCGTCCGGACGTCCCGGCGTCCGGAAAACTTTAACGTTGGATATTTCTTGGACACTATTCAGTCTATCAGTACCAAATTTGGCAAGATGGTGTATGATGACAAGGCCCCAAAAAACATACATAGCATTTTGACCTTGCTTCAAGGTCAAGGTCGCAGGGGCCATAAATGTTGTATAAAAAACAGCTATTTTTCACATTTTTCACATTTTCTCTGAAGTTTTTGAGATTGAATACCTCACCTATATATGATATATAGGGCAAAGTAAGCCCCATCTTTTGATACCAGTTTGGTTTACCTTGCTTCAAGGTCAAGGTCACAGGAGCTCTTCAAAGTTGGATTGTATACATATTTTGAAGTGACCTTGACCCTGAACTATGGAAGATAACTGTTTCAAACTTAAAAATTATGTGGGGCACATGTTATGCTTTCATCATGAGACACATTTGGTCACATAAGGTCAAGGTCACTTTGACCCTTATGAAATGTGACCAAAATAAGGTAGTGAACCACTAAAAGTGACCATATCTCATGGTAGAAAGAGCCAATAAGCACCATTGTACTTCCTATGTCTTGAATTAACAGCTTTGTGTTGCATGACCTTGGATGACCTTGACCTTGGGTCAAGGTCACATGTATTTTGGTAGGAAAAATGTGTAAAGCAGTTCTTAGTGTATGATGTCATTGCTAGGTTTAGTTATTTGACCTTGACCCTGAAGGTCAAGGTCATGTCAAGGTCAAGCATGTGAGTCGTATGGGCTTTGCCCTTCTTGTTTTAATTGTAGGTCGGAACAACAGAATTACTTTGAAAAATTTACTGGATTCAGCGAAGAACCTATAATCTACTGGATTCAGCAAAGAACCGTTCTGTTGCTTTAAACAGCGACAAAGAATAGGCACACAATATGGGTGTCAGTGATTTTACTATTATCCGTATTTGCACTGTTCACTATATGGGTGTCAGGGTTCGTACCAGAATCTTTATCCTTTCTGCAGAAGAAACAATTCGTTGAACTTTACTATTATCCGTATTTACACCGTTTCAGACACACAATACGGGTGCCAATGTTCGTGCCAGAGTCCTCATCCTTGCTACAGAAGGTGACCTCATGGTTTCTGGGCAGACGACCTGAATATGTTGACCCTCGCGTGGTGGCCCAAGGGGAAGGCAGAGAAGGTGAGAAAAAAAACCATGTGCAGTTTAAAGATCTGCTCTATTTCACTGAACTGTTTGTGTAAACCCTGGGGGCGTCATTTTTAGTTATTCAATTTTCACGTGTGCCACAAGTGAAAGGGATTTCATTTCATTTCATTTACTTTACTTTATCATTACCCAATGCTGGGAAATTAATGTTGCTTCCTCCCAGTGGAAAGCTAGCAGCAACAAGAGTCGCCCTACCCAGGTGTGTGCGTGTTAAGGTGTAATCAGCTACCTGCATTTATGACAGAACGACCAAGGTCCTTTACGTTCCACTGTGGTGACACGGGAGTGGGACATGGATACCGTCTCTCAGTCTGCACATAGAGTTGACCCGTGTTCGTCCCGGCCGGGATTCGAACCTGTGACCCTCGGATCACAAGTCCAGTCCAACTGAGCTACCCCCCCCCCCTCCCCCTTCCACGTAGTAATTGAAATATTTTTCTTTAAATACACATGAATAGAAAAATGCTAGGTTTTACAGTAATTGAGGAAGCTTAACAGCTCCAGATGCAACATTGTGGGGAACTGTGAAAGACCTGCACCGGACTTGCCAGTTCATAACATCAGCAGGCCTTGGACTTTGAGTGACACAACCGCACGCACGCACTGCACGCACGCACACACGCACGCACGCACGCACGCACGCACGCACACACACACACACACACACACACACGCACGCACGCACACACGCACACACACACACACACACACACACGCACACACACACGCACACACATACAGTCAGTGAGTCAGTCAGGCAAAATAAATAAAAATACTAAATCATTCGATCAAACAACAAGCAATGCTCTACCAGCCAGCCCAACTAATAAATAAACAAATGCCAAGACTTGTCTTGAAGGATTCTATAACCTTTCTAATGGCTATCTGGGGCAGCACTTGGTGTCATAATGATCAAAAAGTGGTGACAAAAATCACTCACTCACTCAAAGAAACAACAAGTCGCGTAAGGCGAAAATACAACATTTAGTCAAGTAGCTGTCGAACTCACAGAATGAAACTGAACGCAATGCAACGCAGCAAGACCGTATACTCGTAGCATCGTCAGTCCACCGCTCATGGCAAAGGCAGTGAAATTGACAAGAAGAGCGGGGTAGTAGCACGCTTTTCTGTACCTCTCTTCGTTTTAACTTTTTGAGCGTGTTTTTAATCCAAACATATCATATCTATATGTTTTTGGAATCAGGAACCGACAAGGAATAAGATGAAAGTGTTTTTAAATTGATTTCGAACATTTAATTTTGATAATAATTTTTATATTTTTAATTTTCAGAGCTTGTTTTTAATCCAAATATAACATATTTATATGTTTTTGGAATGAGAAAATGATGGAGAATAAGATGAACGTAAATTTGGATCGTTTTATAAAAACAATATTTTTTTTACAATTTTCAGATTTTTAATGACCAAAGTCATTAATTAATTTTTAAGCCACCAAGCTGAAATGCAATACCGAAGTCCGGGCTTCGTCGGAGATTACTTGACCAAAATTTCAACCAATTTGGTTGAAAAATGAGAGCGTGACAGTGCCGCCTCAACTTTCACGAAAAGCCGGATATGACGTCATCAAAGACATTTATCAAAAAAATGAAAAAAAACGTCTGAGGATATCATACCCAGGAACTCTCATGTCAAATTTCATAAAGATCGGTCCAGTAGTTTAGTCTGAATCGCTCTACACACACACACAGACAGACAGACAGACAGACAGACAGACACCACGACCCTCGCCTCGATTCCCCCCCTCTATGTTAAAACATTTAGTCAAAACTTGACTAAATGTAAAAACAAAAAGCACACACACAAAAACGCACACACACACACACACACGTACAGATTTCTCACTGCCTATTTGGGGAGCACTCGATGTCATAACGACACACACCTTCCACAAATTAAACAGCTCTATTGGTCAAGGTAATTGTGATTGGATGGCGTTGTTTTGGGAATTGTGTAATTTTATCTTCAGGTTTTTGTGTTCTTGCGTGCGGCTGATTGACTCAGTAATGCACCATTTCTGTGTCACCAGACGTCTCCGATGACGATGTTAATTTGGTGTTAATTGTGCCTGTCCGAATTGCTTTTTGTTGTGATTGGATACTCTGTGTGCGTTCATTTTTGCTTCCTACCCCCACCTCCCCCCTCTCAGTCTGTATAAAAGGAGTTTGTCTGTTTCTCTATGCCTAGCCAAGTGAAGGTGTGTGTGTGTGTGTGTGTGTGTGTGTGTGTGTGTGTGTGTGTGTGTGTGTGTGTGTGTTATTTACAACTTTTGAAGACAATTGCGGCTTAATTGAACAGTAAAGAAGTCTGTTTTGGTCACTGACGTTTTTCCCAAATAGTAGTTTATTTCCTGTAATTTTCAGACGCGTTTCACGAGCCTACTTTTATTAGATCTGCATAGATCTGCTTGCACCTTCGCTCTGCCATAAGCAATACATTGGTAACTTAAAGTCCCTCCGATGAGAGGAGAGGAGAGGACGCCTCCCAATAAAGGACACCTTCTCTT
>NC_090246.1:54776546-54864471 GCF_037325665.1 Littorina saxatilis | reverse complement strand
GAGAGAGAGAGAGAGAGAGTATGTGAGTGTGTGTGCTTGTTATCACGGCTCATTTGTGCGGTTGCCTGTCTCGTGGAGATGGTGTCATTGCCACCTTGTCCGCCAGGGACCTCCGGCAAACCGAACTGTTTGCTTTGCCCTTGTCTGCTGGGAGTTTACTTGGCTCAGATGACGACACTGCTTTAGCCACTACCTCCCTGTCTTTCTGCGTGTATCTGCCTCTGTCTGTATTCCTTTCTCTTGATATACACGGTCAGTATCTCACTCCCTCTTTCATAAACTATAGGTACATCACATCGGAAGCAAAGGTTCTTTTCCCCAGTGTTTGGAGAGATTTAAAGGTCTGTAAGCTTGGTACTATGTTTAGCGCGTTTAGTATCAGATAGACAGGCCCGCTTTTGTATGTATACTTGGTTTGTGAAATCTTATAATACAAGAAACGTGGAAGGCAGATCAGTAAGATTAGCCGCTGACACTAGTTATGCCTCTTGAGCTCAATCAGCATGCTAAATTTGGGCTATTCACGCAGTCCTTGTGCACATGTTTTTGTGTGTGTTCGATTTCAAATTGATAAATGCAACCCTTTTTGAGTCACTTGAGAAAATGTGACTCTATGTAATCGGTCAGTGTTAGTCTGTCCGGCCGGCCGTCCGGCCGGCCGGCCGTCCGGCCGTCCGTAGACACCACCTTAACGTTGGACTTTTCTCGGAAACTATCAAAGCGATCGGGCTCATATTTTGTTTAGTCGTGACCTCCAATGACCTCTACACTTTAACGATGGTTTCGTTGACCTTTGACCTTTTTCAAGGTCACAGGTCAGCGTCAAAGGAAAAATTAGACATTTTATATCTTTGACAAAGTTCATCGGATGTGATTGAAACTTTGTAGGATTATTCTTTACATCAAAGTATTTACATCTGTAGCCTTTTACGAACGTTATCAGAAAAACAAGGGAGATAACTAGCCTTTTCTGTTCGGCAACACACAACTTAACGTTGGGCTTTTCTCGGAAACTATAAAAGTGACCGGGCTCAAATTTTATGTGAACGTGACTCCCAGTGACCTCTACACTTTGACGTCTGCTTTGGTGACCTTTGACCTTTTTCAAGGTCACAGGTATGTCTTGAAGGAAAAAAATTGAAATATCATATCTCTGAAACTATTCATCGGATTTGATTCAAACTTTATAGGATTATTCTTTACATCAAATTATTTACATCTGTATTGTGTTGTGAATAGCAATTTCTTCCTGTCCATCTGATGCCTCATATAATATTCAGAACTGCGAAAGTGACTCGATCGAGCGTTTGCTCTTCTTGTTTCCAGGTTCTTTGCAGTACGGATTTTCTGCTTGAAATGAGAAATGATTAGGCCTCCAGAATGTACAGCATAAGAAACACAGTAATGCTGTGATGAGGTTGTCACGTAGACCAAGGCTACGCGTATTGGGTCCATATCAGTTTTGAACACGTTTGTTTCGTTTAATTATTTGGTACAAAGTCTTATGTCTGTTTAAAACTGAGATGGATACAAGTCTCATTTTATTCAGTGGTCAATCGGTCCAGTCAAATAAGATGAATGGATCCAGTGACCTGGGAAACCTTCAACCCTTGGATCCTTCGTCCCCCAGATCCGTCAAGCTGACTCCATTTTTAGCATTATCAAAAAAACAAGAAAGGTATGTTGCTGGAACGTTTAATTATGGTAAAAACCACACTACGTTCTAAAATAATTAAATTTAAAAAAACATGTTCCAAACATACCTTTCTTGTTTTGTTGTTTATGCTTAAAAGGGAGTCAGCTTGATGAATCCGGGGGACGAAGGATCCAAGGTTTGAAGGTTTCCCAGGTCACTGGATCCATTCCATTTAATTTGACTGGACCTATTAATCGCTGAGTATTGGTACGTTGGCAGCCTATTTGTTTCTGGATTTCATTTTCAGCATACTCTTCTCATGTGTGTGTTTCAGTGACGAGGGTGAAGTCCCAGGGGTTCCTGACCATCTCCTTCAACGTGCTGATGAAGGACATGAAGAAGCTGGGCTACGACATCCAGCCCTCAGACGTCCTCAACCCCATCATGCCCGAGAACGTTGGCATGGCAACCACGGGAATGTCCGAAGCGTGACGAAGAGAGGGCGGTGCTTGAAAGAGACATTGCAGGATGATTTATAGTCTTGAGGTAGATTGGTTCACCCGCTGTAAGTTTTTGGCGAGTGTTGACCTAGGGACAGCTGGTGGTGGAGACCTTGGTTGTACTGATACAAGGGGCAGATCTGAAGCGGCGTCTTGATCAGAGTTGCCAGTCGTCTTGCAGATCACTTGGCTGTGTCTACCCCAGGGCTGAGGTGCACGAGAAAGTTACCAACCGGTCTGGAACCAGCCGCGGTGTTGGATTGGTTGAAATTGAGATTTGTTGTGATTTCAACGAATCAGACCCTGCAGTTTGTTCTCTCTCGTTTGGGTGGCACCCACTTTCGGTTCGTGCCCCTCGGCCCTGGATACTGACTTTAAATTACGTGCCAGTGTGCTTTTCAGCCAAATTGGATCAATACATTCCGGTCATACACCTCACGTTTGGGATCTCTTTTATTAAGACAACGCTGTATAGGATTCAACAATGAGAGACTTTACTGTGGATTATCAAGAGGCAGCAAACTGAACGGTATTTGTACCACCACATCTTTATTGAGACCATTCGCACGTGTTGTGGTTTTGCTTTACAAGTACGTTTTTATCGTTGGTACATTTCTTGTGATTAGTGTATCACAGCGCGAAAGTCAATTTTAAGTAAATTATCTGTGACATGTGGAGTGTTTTTCTTGGGCAATGTTAGGAGGGGAGAGGGAAAGGAGTACGAGATGGCAATATATAGCTATTCTGATGGGCACGTGGGGGAATTCGGGGGCTGTGAGTGTGATTGGATGGTCTCTTCCGATCATCAAAGCATAATGCTACGGAAGTCGGCCATTTTTCTTTTCTTTATTTGGTGTTTAACGTCGTTTTCAACCACGAAGGTTATATCGCGACGGGGTCGGCCATTTTTGCCAATATCCAAAAGCATATTGACAATAACAAAGACGCATGGTTCCGGTTTACCCATCTGTACCACACGATGTTTCAATCGACAACAGCACACACTGACAACTTGAAATTCTTCTCGGGAATGTTTTTCAGCTTTACAAATGTCGATAGCATACCCTTTTCTGCTAACTTCCTGATGAAACAGGACTAAACCAATTATTTTCTGTCCCTAAACACCACAAAATGCCCAAAGTCGAAAGATGTAGTACAAACAGGGGAGTAAAACGGAACAGCCGTTTTTGTGTGCCTGTGTGAGCTAACTTGCCGACTGACACAAACTTTCGCATTCGCTTTTCTTATCTCGTAACTCCACCCTAAATACCCCAATTCCCCTCTGAAGTATTGATGTTCAACCCATGGCACTAACATGACATGTAGTCGTTTATACCTGAGGTTGAAAAATTCGCTTCATGACGAGACAAGTATAAATGCCATTCACCAAACTGAAAACTTCGCTGCCGTCTGTTCGCGTTGTACGGATTAGCTGTTCTCTTCTCCTCCCCTTGTTGCATCCCAGTTCTTCAGTTGTTTCTAGTTTTCCGTTGATGTTGTGTTTTGGTCTTCTTCATAAGTAGTCTTGTTCAAAATTAAAAAAACTCAAACTTCTTTTTGTTGTATACGAATGAACTAATAAAAAGCTGTTTAACAGCTGTGTTGTCAAATCGAGTTTTTTCCAAAGGCAGTGTGGCGCCTGCGCAAAACTAATGCGCATAAGAAACGGCGTCTGCTATCAAAACCTGAGATCAACGCATCAACACAAAAACTGTCATTTTGTAAGTTTGGAACAACAAATCAAGGTCAGAACAGCTATATAATCGCTTTTGTATTTTCAGCGTAGCAATAGGGTCCGATATTTAGACTCGAACAAGTATAATGCGACTCGTCTTCGACTCGTCGGCATTATACTTGTCTCGTCTAAATATCGGACCCTATTGCTACGCTGAAAACACAATAGCTGTTAATCGTGATCATAACGACACCAAACAGTTTTGGTGGGACTTTTCACAGAGGTCTAGTTTTGATCCAAATATTTATCTGAAAATTTGAAAGACACAGTAGCGGTCCATCTTTGGAAGAACAACTTGGCTTTCCTACACCTTCAGAAGGTATCACACGCAACATGATCGCTGTAGGTTGTGCTGCCATGATAAATTATTGGGGGGAAAATGTGAATCGCATAGTGATACAGATTAATATATTTTGTAACAGGTTTTGTGCGGACAGGGTGTTTTATTTTGTTCATGTCTACTTTGTGGTCTTAAAAGTGCGTATGTCTGTAACAGTAACTGAAACTGTTATGCATAAATTGATGTACATGCTACTGAATGGAATTGGTGTGTTGTGCATACCGTTATTTTTACATTTAAATATTTTACAATGTATTGCAGATAATTCGTCCTTTGAGGTGCAGTTGTGACCGTCCGTTTGTGCGTTCTATGAACTTTTATGCTTATTGATGACCATACTAATAACTGAAAATGATGTATACTTTGACTCGTAGTTAAATGTGCCTTTCTTGATAAATTGCAAGGGGCTAATAAAATATGTACCTTATTTCAAAGCCTCCTGTTTTCTGCTTATGCAATGTATGTCAGATATCGAGTGATCTGCATATTTCTGGTAGTAACCGGGAAAACTCCAAAAATATAAGAGATGAAATCGGCAACCGGTTATACGTACCGGTTAATGTTTTGTTTGAGAGAAACGACAACATCACTTTGTTTAAGAGTTAGTTCGATTGGTTGTAGTTAGAGAATGGCAGGTATCTGTAAAAGGCAGAATTTGAACTTGCACAGAAATTCCAGTTTGGAAAATGGCGTTTGTGTGTGTGTGTGTGTTTGTTTGTTTGTGCGTGCATGCTCGCGTACGTGTGTGTGTGTGTGTGTGTGTGACACCCGATTGTGGGAAAAGGAAATGCACTCTTTCTATTTGCTGAAGGGTGATCGATCACTTTGACCTATTTCACTCTTGCTCTACTTTTCCTTGCATCGTCTCTTGTTTTCTTCCTCTTTGGTTTCCCTCGTGGTTTTATATGACTTTTATTTGTCGTCCATTTTACAGTTTGTCCAGTTTTTCCCCTTTACTTCCTGCTTTCTGTCTGTCTTTGTACGCAGAGAAAACGGTGTTTGTGGAAAAAAGTATTCACATGAAACAAAGCCTGTCTCAGTTAAAGGCACAGTAAGCCCCCCGTAAACCATCGCAGATACTGTCAGGCTTTTACACACAGTACAAACACCCTTTCATTTAAACACTCACCGCTTGAGAACATCCTAGGTGCCCTCCGTAAAGAGCGAGCAATTTTCAAAGAATTTATTTTTGCGTGGTTTATCTTACCCCTGAGCCATCGTGAACCCGTGTGATCCAGTTTCCCTTTTTCACAATGTAGTCGTCAGTTAGTAATTTGAACGCGACTCAATGTGAGCTTATCTGCAATAGCACGTTATTGTGTACCTCTGACTATGCACGAAACAAACGGCTGTGGTTCACAAGAACTCTAGCGATGGCTTTTGACTGTTCAGAGGAACCCCCCCGCGGGTTAGGGGGAAGAATTTACCCGATGCTCCCCAGCATGTCGTAAGAGGCGACTAACGGATTCTGTTTCTCCTTTTACCCTTGTTAAGTGTTTCTTGTATAGAATATAGTCAATGTTTGTAAATATTTTAGTCAAGCAGTATGTAAGAAATGTTAAGTCCTTTGTACTGGAAACTTGCATTCTCCCAGTAAGGTCATATAATTTGTACTACGTTGCAAGCCCCTGGAGCAATTTTTTGATTAGTGCTTTTGTGAACAAGAAACAATTAACAAGTGGCTCTATCCCATCTCCCCCACCCCCCCCCCCCTTCCCCCGTCGCGATATAACCTTCGTGGTTGAAAACGACGTTAAACACCAAATAAAGAAAAAAAAGAAAGAAAGTTCAGAGGAACTGGCGATAGGCATAAACCGTCGTCTGCTACGAGAACCACGACCTTGCGTGACCCTGCTTCCGGGCTTTTCTTTTTTCAAACTTTCAAAACTTCGAATTGTACTGATCTTGTCTTGATGAAAAAATAATTCTTTTATGATTTAAGAATGTTTGTGTAACAAGCTGTCAATTTATTATTTAGATTTTAAAAGTTAGGTCTAGCGCCAAAACGCACCACGGTCCGATTGTGTCTGAGACAATCCGCAAAATTAATTCTTTAAAAATTGCTCGCTCTTCAGGATGTTCCCGTTTGGTGAGCGTTCAAATGGAAGGGTGTTTGCACTGTGTGTAAAAGCCTGACAGTATCTGTGATGGTCTGCGGGAGGCTTACTGTGCCTTTAATCTTCTATGCTCTCTTCTTTCAGCACACAAGCATACCACGCAGGACACGTGAAAACCGTAACGTGCAAATAAAATCACTCGCTCATTTTACCCACTTGTTTGTGATTACTGTGTCCCTGAACAATAAGACAATTGTCCTCGTCGTATGGACTATCCAACATCTCGGACAATCATAAAGTACAGGTAATAATTTATGGCAATCCGAATGGTGCAAATGTCCCTTTTAGCTCTTGATGTCTAAATAACACATTATTTAGCTAAATAACGCGTTATTTAGCTAAACAATGCTTTATTTAGCTATATCATGCATTATTTAGCTAAATAATGCATTGTTTAAATTAAACAATGCATTATTTACAGATACAGAAAAAAGAGAGCCCAAAGCACTAAATAATGCATTGTTTAGCATAAATAAGAGATTGTGTTTGTAAATAACTCATTATTTATAAATAATTACGCGTTTTCTCTAAACAATATATTATATGTAAATAAAGTGTTATTTAGATAAATAAAATATTATTTAGATAAATAAAATATTATTTAGATAAATAAAATATTATTTAGATAAATAAAATATTATATGTAAATAAAATATTATTTATCTAAATAAATTATTATTTAGATAAATAAAATATTATTTAGATAAATAATTTATTATTTAGATAAATAATTTATTATTTAGATAAATAATTTATTATTTACTGTTTTTGCCTTGAAATAGTATTATTACGCTAAATAATGCTTTATATAGCTATATAATAGGTTTCCGCTATATAATTCATGATTTGGTAAATAATACATTATATACCGTAAATAAAATATTATATACCGTAAACAATTCATTGTTTAGCGCATCGCGAAGCCGTTTTTTCTCTTGTTGTTTTTTTCCACGTGTTTCCGTGGATCCGAGAGAGCGCTGTTGATTCTCCACTGTCTTGGCAAACCCAGTATCCGGTACTCCACATCCGGTTCCGCCAAGGGACTGGGTGGCCGAGTGGTAACGCACTTGCGCTCGGAAGCGAGAGGTTGCGTGTTCAGGCCTCGGTCAGGCCGCAATTTTCTCCCCCCCTTTCCTAACCTAGATGGTGGGTTCAAGTGCTAGTCTTTCGGATGAGACGAAAAACCGAGGTCAATGCTTGGCGCTGGTGGACAATATTCACTTTTTTGTCCAAAAACGCCAGTTTTGGCCCAAAAAGACAAAGATTTGGCCAAAAAACCCATACATTTGGCCAAATAAAATAGATTTGGCTATAACTTTTTTTTGGCCAAAACTTTCTATGTAAAAGTTTTGGCCAAAACTGTTTTTGTTAGCTAAAACGGGAGATTTGGCCAAACTTCTGCCATAAAAAGATTTGGCCAAAAAAAGATTTGGCCAAACAAAAAAGATTTGGCCAAATCTTCACTTTTTTGGCCAAATCTTTTTTTGTTTGGCCAAATCTTTTTTTGGCCAAATCTTTTGTATTTGCTGGCGCCGGTGGACAATATTCACTTTTTTGGCCAAATCTTTTTTTGGCCACAACTTTGCTTTTTTGGCCAAAACTTGCGTTTTTGGCCAAAACTTGCGTTTTTGGCCAAAACTATACTTTTTTGGCCAAAACTTTGCTTTTTTGGCCAAAAATGTACGTTTTTGGCCAAAAAAGTGTGCTTTTGGCAAAAAAAGTGAATATTGTCCACCAGCGCCAAGCAGCTTGGCGCTGGTGGACAATATTCACTTTTTTGGCCAAAACTTTGCTTTTTTGGCTTAAACTGGCGTTTTTGGCCAAAACTGGCGTTTTGGGCCAAAACTATACTTTTTTGGCCAAAACTTTGCTTTTTTGGCCAAAAATGTACGTTTTTGGCCAAAAAAGTGTGCTTTTGGCCAAAAAAGTGAATATTGTCCACCAGCGCCTAGCAGCTTGGCGCTGGTGGACAATATTCACTTTTTTGGCCAAAAACGCACTTTTTTGGCCAAAACTGGCGTTTTTGGCCAAAACTAGCATTTTTGGCCAAAACAATACTTTTTTGGCCAAAACTTTGCTTTTTTAGCCAAAACTTAGCTTTTTTGGCCAAAACTTAGCTTTTTTGGCCAAAACTGGCGTTTTTGGCCAAAACTGGCGTTTTTGGCCAAAACTATACTTTTTTGGCCAAAACTTTGCTTGTTTGGCCAAAAATGTACGTTTTTGGCAAAAAAAAGTGTGCTTTTGGCCAAAAAAGTGAATATTGTCCACCAGCGCCTAGCAGCTTGGTGCTGGTGGACAATATTCACTTTTTTGGCCAAAAACGCACTTTTTTGGCCAAAACTGGCGTTTTTGGCCAAAACTGGCGTTTTTGGCCAAAACTATACTTTTTTGGACAAAACTTTGCTTTTTTGGCCAAAACTTTGCTTTTTTGGCCAAAACTGGCGTTTTGGGCCAAAACTGGCGTTTTTGGCCAAAACTATACTTTTTTTGGCCAAAACTTTGCTTTTTTGGCCCAAACTGGCGTTTTTGGCAAAAAAAATGAATATTGTCCATCAGCGCCAAGGGGTACTCAAAGATTTGGCCAAAAAATGAAGTTTTGGCCCAAAAAAAAATTTGGCCAAAACTTTCAATGCAAAAGTTTTGGCCAAAACAATATTTGGCCAAATCTAAAACATTTGGCCAAAAAAGTGAAGATTTGGCCAAATGTTTTAGATTTGGCCAAATATTTTTTGGCCAAAACTTTGCACTCAAAAGTTTTGGCCAAAACATGTTTTTGGTCAAAAACACACTTTCTTGGTCAAAAACGTACATTTTTGGCCAAAAAAGTGTGTTTTTGGCCAAAAAAGTGAATATTGTCCACCAGCGCCAAGCATAGAGGTCCCTTCGTGTACACTACATTGGGGTGTGCACGTTAAAGATCCCACGATTGACAAAAGGGTCTTTCCTGGCAAAATTGTATAGGCATAGATAATAAAAATGTCCATCAAATACCCGTGGGACTTGGAATAAAGTAAAAAAAATTCCATCTCACACGGCATTAAAGGACCAGACCACGCTGTTTTAAAGGTTATTAGAACCACTAACCGATGACTGAAGGTTAGAGAAATGCACCTAAAGATTCCAAAAATGTAAAGAAATTCACCGATTCGTAGCTTAATCATTGTGATTTAATTAAAAACGTTCCGCCAAATTCGTCTGCTAAACGAGACTTCGAAATGGCCGCCAGTAGACGAGAACCGGCTGTGACGTCACTTTGTGTTTGGAAACCGAAAGTTACAGCTTACGCTCAAGTGGGCGTTTGCCTAAATCGAGCATCAACAGCACGCCGAAGGAATGCGCACGGCTGCTGATAGCTATGAAGTATAGAAAAAGGGTTCAGGCATCAGTTGTCACCTTTTTCCGATGGGCTTACAACTTCTGCAGCAAGACTGATTAACTGGAAACGGCCAACACGATGTGCTGTGTTTCGCGACACTTTCTTCCAATGCGAACGCAGTTAAGCCGGCAAGAAAACCTGGCACACACAAAACAGCTGTTGCCTAACGCAGTTCCAGTTCCGACAATTGTTGACCACTCACAGGAGGTCAGAAACCGGATACCAATCAGTGTCATCAGAACGATCTGCTTTCACTAAACGCAGACGAAAGGAAGTGAGTACATGTATACTGAATGTGTTCTGTAAGGGATAGGGGTTCAGTGTCACTGGGCGTTTTTGTCAGACTGACAGTATTTGTAGTGGAATGGCATCTGTTCCTAATTTTAAGCACATGTGTTAAGATTACAGATTAAAACATATATCTGTTACTACATGCCCGTCCCCATGCACCCACCTTAAAGTTCCCTCTCTCTCTCCCTCTTTTACACTCACCTGGGTAATCGATGAGTCTCAGGTTTAATCAGTGTCCGTCCATATACACATAGACATTCACACAAACACACACACGTTGTTATAGTTGTTATCTTTTAATTCAGTGTTGTATTAAATGGATAAAGAAATCGTTAATACAGCAAGCTTGCATGAATAATTTGCTGTTGTCCTTTTTTTCAGATCAGGTTCTGTAATACAGTAATTATAATTAATACAAGTACAAATTCATGTTTGCAGTCATACTCATTGTGAGTGTGTGTGTGTGTGTGTGTGTGTGTGTGTGTGTGTGTGTGTGTGTGAAAAGCACTTTGATACTTAAAACATCTGTGTTATTTGATTTTATTACAAAACTGCAGTCAGAATATTAAGCAGACCTATTCCAACAATACATTTTGATCAGCAGTAAATGTAATGTCAAATTATGAACAACAATCATGTGAGCAGATATATCTAACAGAAACAAATAGTCTAGCAAAATAATACAACCAAACTGTACATGTATGGACATCATCATCCACATAAAAAAAATTGATTGTAGGAAGAGCACTCTGTGTTATTACCACTGCTTCAGTCAAACTGCCAGTTCAACTTTATCTCTGTGGGTTGTTTTTTTCTCTCAGAGTAACATGGGAAAAAAACCTTTAAAAAACTTGCATGCTACAGAGCTGGATTGTTTCTAGTGATCATGCAGCATGATTTATCCGCATAGAAAACTACTGAAACACCTAAACAGAAATAACAATGTCTACAGAAAAAATCCACTGTTTGATTGCTGTCTGTAGTACTCCTCTTGCTAACAGTGGCATTAAAATAATTAAAACAGCTATGCTCTCTTGGGGGGGGGGGGGGGGGGGGAAGTACTCAGTACTTTTTGTGTCTACATAGGCAAAACAAAACTATGCAATGTTTCAGATTTCCTGACCCACCCTATGTTTTTCCTCCTTATCCTGGACTATTTTGGACTCTTACAAAAATGTACTTCAAAAATGACAAATCTTAATTTTGCAGGCTTACAAGGAAATTGACTCTTCTCTTACAACCAGAATACACCATGATTTCAAGCAAATAAAAAACTACATGCACCTGAGAAAAAAACCACTTTAATTCAAGAAGTTAGACCTCCTAACCCCAGCTTTTCAATTCAATTCAATACGTTGTTGATGTTGATTATGGAGCTTAACGTCCTCCCAGGTAACTAGGGACCTATATTGGGACATGATTTTTTATACAATGTTAAAAGTGTAGGGTGTAATGGGGGGGAGGGGGACTGCAGGGTGACGGGGTGTAGTCGCTAATAAATTTAAAGGTGCGTTTATTATCTAATATACCAGACATTTTGTTTTGGCTGGTGTACAGAATAACATCACATAAAATCGCACTCGCAAAACATACAAAACACATAAAATGTACACATCAGTACACACATAACCCAAACCACGCATATCCATACCAGCACCATCACACACATATCCACATACATACTCTAGTTTGTACATTATAAAAATAAATACATTATGATTAATATCATTACTAGTCAACTTAAATTCAGGCTCAAAATAGGTCTTAAGATGGATGTTATTTAGTGTAATGAAGAGATTATAAAAACCAAAAAAAGCTATGAGAAAGAAAGTATGAAAGAATTATGCCCATTCTCCAGTGAAAGTTCTGCTGATTGTGGTAACTTTTTTTTCTGTCTAAAACAGGCATCAGGTTAACTGAAGGAGCTGTTTGAGGGGGTGGTGATCCTAACACTGGTCTATGGCAACACTGGCCTATGGCAGCTACAACAAAGCTCTGCATACACAGCAAGACTACAATGCAACAGTGCCCAGACTTTGACTGCTACAGCTAGACCAGTTGACAAAGCTCAAGTTGTCACCAAGCAGGACGCCCCAACTGGTGACCAACTATATAGACTGAGGCTGCCTATCTCCAAATCTGCCAAAGCAAGAATTGTTATGCAAGCTCCACATTTCTGTTTGCAGTTTAAGCCGACCTTAAAGGCCAACATCCAAAAGAATTTTTCTCCTGGAGCGACCTGAACTTGAACCCGTCGCTCTTCTTGCAAGTCTGTTTACTTCGTGTTGCACACAAAAATTGCGCGACTTCCTTGCCGCGTGGATTGACGAAGCTGTTTTATTCTCGTGACTGAAAACACTGCAGTGCGTGCAGTTTTATTCTGTGGGTTCGACAGATCGGTCCAGTAGTTTGGTCTCAATTGCTCTACACACACACACACACACATACACACATACACATACACACACTGGCACACACACACACACTCACACACACACACGCACACACTAGCACACACACACACACGCACACACACACACACACATACACATACACACTCACTGGCACACACACACACACACACACACACACTGACACACACACACACACACACACGCACACACTAGCACACACACACACACAGGCACACACTAGCACACACACACACGCACACACACACACCCGTTCGCCTTTTTGTCCCCTATGCCTCACTGATTTGGTTTTGTGTTTATTTCGTAATTAACATTGCTTCAATGCCGAAGCAAAAAACATCATTATTGGTTGTAATTTGCTACCAATTTTAAAACCCGAATATCGTATTACATAGTAATTTTGACAGCAGTTCAAATGTGTAGGCGAACATCGGCAGGAATTTTTCTCCTGGAGCGACCTATACTTGAACCCGTTGTATCAGGGCTTGGTCGGTTGATACATAAACATTTCGCTGGTACAAGACACACACCGTCCTGAGAAAGGGGGAGCTAACAACCGTCCTGAAAAAGAGAAAGGGAAATTAACTATGTCTCTCCCTTCTTTTTATATTTAGTCAAGTTTTGACTAAATATTTTAACATCGAGGGGAATCGAAACGAGGGTCGTGGTGTATGTGCGTGTGTGTGTGTGTGTGTGTGTGTGTGTGTGTGTGTGTGTGTGTGTAGAGCGATTCAGACTAAACTACTGGACCGATCTTTATGAAATTTGACATGAGAGTTCCTGGGTATGAAATCCCCATACGTTTTTTTCATTTTTTTGATAAATGTCTTTGATGACGTCATATCCGGCTTTTAGTGAAAGTTGAGGCTGCACTGTTACGCCCTCATTTTTAAACCAAATTGGTTGAAATTTTGGTCAAGCAATCTTCGACGAAGCCCGGACTTCGGTATTGCATTTCAGCTTGGTGGCTTAAAAATTAATTAATGACTTTGGTCATTAAAAATCTGAAAATTGTAAAACAAAATTAAAAATTTATAAAACGATCCAAATTTACGTTCATCTTATTCTCCATCATTTTCTGATTCCAAAAACATATAAATATGTTATATTTGGATTAAAAACAAGCTCTGCAAATTAAATATATAAAAATTATTATCAAAATTACATTGTCGAAATCAATTTAAAAACACTTTCATCTTATTCCTTGTCGGTTCCTGATTCCAAAACCATATAGATATGATATGTTTGGATTAAAAACACGCTCAGAAAGTTAAAACAAAGAGAGGTACAGAAAAGCGTGCTATCCTTCTTAGCGCAACTACTACCCCGCTCTTCTTGTCAATTTCACTGCCTTTGCCATGAGCGGTGGACTGACGATGCTACGAGTATACGGTCTTGCTGAAAAATGGCATTGCGTTCAGTTTCATTCTGTGAGTTCGACAGCTACTTGACTAAATGTTGTATTTTCGCCTTACGCGACTTGTTCTCTCTCTGTTGGCAGCGTGTAATGCAGCTGGTTAGAAATTAGAGTATTATTTTGCAAAGTGTGTACCAAAAGTTTGTCATGAGCTGCTTTAGGGGCTGTTTAGGGTGTGGGTTGGTTTGATATTTCCTCCTTGCAGATCAAATCTGTATTCATTTTTGATGTTGTGTCTTATTTTTTGAAAGGAAACATGCAGACTGACTGAACGCATATATATATGTAACTCATAAACACATGGGTGTAGTTATGTTCAAGAAACACACACACACACACATACACACACACAACTGTGTAGATGTATCGTACACATGATATATTACTCAAACAAAATTGAAGTTCACGAAGAAATCGTTTTATTTCTATGTGATTCAAAATCTAGTTTGAATCAGACAACTTGAAACTAGTACAAATATTCAATAAAGTTGCGATGTGAAAATTGACAGGATATCGCAAAAGATAGACAACGGCAAGATCATTCAAGTATGTACATGCTTGTTGATGTCTACTTAGGCGATGCTCAGAACACTTATTACTTGCCCATTCTAGTTAGATCTTCCGAGATTGAAAAATGGCGATGAGTTGTAAACAAACCGTGGCAAGAAAAGGCTAAACGTATTTGAAAATTTGAGAACAAATCATACGAAACAGATTGACAAACTGAAACTTCGAACTCTGTTGATATTTCACGGGAGATGAGGTATGGTGCAAACGTATATAATTATACTGACTACATTTTGTTACGTACTCATCAACAACAGCTAAAAACCCGACATAACCAAGAGCACACACACACACACACACACACACACACACACACACACACCGGATGACACATAGGTATTAGGTGCAATACTGTTGGTTTTAAATTGTAGAAAAGCATCCAAGCACACATACACAAACTGACATACTTTTCAAAATGAGCAACTTATAAAATATGTTTAGTTGTGAGTTCGTTACAGAAACAGATATAAACGTTGGAGAACATGTTAGTTGTGTAATCATACCATAAGCCAAACCTTCACTATCAGCTAGAATCAGTCTCATTTTATGATCTGAAATGGGAAACATTGTTCTTGATCTTCTCAACATATACACTGGGTTTTGACACTCGACATCCCACACTCCCAGAATTAATTGATCTTGAATTAACTGAGTAATACTGATAAGGCAGATTTACAACGGCATCCTTCTTTTCGCAAGTTGGAATCAGACACTGATATGCATAAGTAAGAAAATACACAGTCGCGCAACAATACACACAAACTACACGAACGAATTGAAGTTAGTGATCTGCCAATCGTGTACAAAATTAGCCGAACGCATCGGTATGACTCCAAACAAACAAGGTAAACACATTTGTTGGTCAGCAATATAGTTCGATTGTAACTGCAAAATGTGAAGAAAAAAATTTGTAGCGGATAACAACGAAGACTGACACCGTGATATACACGTATCCCACAAGTTGGACATAAGTGGGCTTATTCGAACATTTCCTGTCCGTTGTCAGGTAGCCAAGCACTGCTGGAGCGCTTCCGAAAACACACACTCACACACACACACACACACACTGGCATACACACACACACACACACACACACTCACACACACACACACAGGCACACACTAGCACACACACACACGCACACACACACACCCGCTCGGCTTTTTGTCCCCTCTGCCTCACTGATTTGGTTTTGTGTTTATTTCGTCATTATTTTGTTAGTAAATAGTGAACATTGCTTCAATGCCGAAGCAAAAAACATCATTATTGGTTGTAATTTGCTACCAATTTTAAAACCCGACTATCGTATTACATAGTAATTTTGACAGCAGTTCAAATGTGTACATTTACCAGTTCCATTCAGCAGACTTTCAGGTCTTTGTGACTGATTTCTGGCCAGGAATTCATCACGCTTTCTGTTGTTCATTCGTTTCCTGTGACATTGATCAGCAAACCAGCAAAGTGTGTGTGTGTGTGTGTGCCTTTGGTTATATCGGTTTTTGTTGTTGTTGATGAGTACGTAACAAAATGTAGTCAGTATAATTATATACGTTTGCACCATACCTCATCTCCCGTGAAATATCAACAGAGTTCGAAGTTTCAGTTTGTCAATCTGTATAGTATGATTTGTTTTCAAATACGTTTTGTCTTTCTTTCCTTGTCCTGGTTTGTTTACAGATCATCGTCATTTTTTAATCTCGGAAGATCTAACTAGTGTTCTGAGCATCGCCTAAGTAGACATCAACAAGCATGTACATACTTGAATAATCTTGCCGTTGTCTATCTTTTGCGATATCATGTCCATTTCCACATCGCAACATTATTGAATATTTGTACCAGTTTCAATTTGTCTGATTCAAACTAGATGTTGAATGACACAGAAATAAAACGATTTCTTCGTGAACTTCAATTTAATATATCAGGTGTACGATACATCTACACAGTTGTGTGTGTGTGTGTGTGTGTGTGTGTGTGTGTGTGTGTGTGTGTGTGTGTGCGTGTGTGTATGTGTGTATGTGTGTGTGTGTGTGTGTGTATGTGTGTGTGTGTGAGTGTGTGTGTGTGTGTGTGTGTGTGTGTGTGTGTGTGTGTGTGTTCTTGAACATAACTACACCCATGTGTTTATGAGTTACATAATTATATATATGCGTTCAGTCAGTCTGCATGTTTCCTTTCACAAAATAAGACACAACATCAAAAATGAATACAGATTTGATCTGCAAGGAGGAAATATCAAACCACACCCCAAACCTAAAGCAGCTCATGACAAACTTTTGGCACACACTTTGCAAAATAAAACTCTAATTTCTTAGCAGCTGCATTACACGCTGCCAACAGAGAGAGAACAAGTCGCGTAAGGCGAAATTACAACATTTAGTTAACTGTCGAACCCACAGAATACAAGAAACTAAGTCCATCTCACGATGAACACGAGCCGAAATCATATGCACTCGACTTATGAAATAGAAAGAAATCAAATACGACGAAGAGAAGAAAAAGTTTGAAAGTACCATTGAACTTCCATGTCGGCGTGTGGCTGAGCTTAAAATAGGAATGTTGTTGCAATCTGTTAGGCACTTTCCCTTTTGACAGGTAGTTTTTGCATGTACAGCAAAACACGGCCTTTTTTACAAATCCTAAAGACTGTCGGAAACTTCGCATGCTCTCTTGTGAACGCCATGTGAAACATTGATTCTGAAACAAAAATCTATGGCATGAATGACAATGGAAAGACGGTCTCTCTCTGATTCCAAGTTCATAATGACAGTTATAAAGTGCTGAATTTAAAAAATCTGTAGATGAAGTAAAATCATTTGAATGTTGGCTTGTTGAAACTTCATAACAAACAGCCACCTCGTCTATATCATTATCTGAAAGAATGCCAACTTCCTTTGAAACACCAACATTTGTATGGAAAACTTCTGTTTCTGTCATCTTTGATTTCATTTGACAACTTGGACTGATGGCATCTTCCAGAGATATATCCATTACTTTCAACTTGCGCCTCTTTGTATTCCTGTAAGCCTGCCACTTATTTATAAAAAGAAACGTTTGATACTTTTACCAAACAGTTAGTATAATGCACGATTTACCTGTATTCGTCTTTAAATTCTGCAAGACTGAAGCGAAAGAGGTCTGTCTCAGTTTTGTCGTCAGTTTGTTGTGTACATTTACACACGCACAACGAACAACACATGCACAGGCCCGGGGGAAGCTCTCCTTTCTTATGTCCGACGATAGACGTATACATGTAGTTTACATGTTTATTAGTCATCTATTTGATAGATTACGTGTATGATATGACGGAGAGTCGCATCGGTTTGATGCCGTGAACCCAACCGTGGCTGTGGCTGTCGTTTGAAGTAGCCTACTTCTTTATAAAGATTCATTTACATTCTACTTCTGACCAAGGCATGTTTGGTACCTACTGAATCCTTGTTGCGTGTAGTTTTACGTGGCACGTTGCCCAAAGTTGTATTCTTGAGGAGCATAAAATAAAACGTGTTACAAAGTTATCTCAAAACTCTGCAGTGACTGCTCGCGCAGCAGGTCAGCTAATTATAGCACGCAGCCTCCACAGACAGCTTTCGAGACGAGACCATTATGAGTCGCCGCTCCTGCGGCTCGTCAAAAACTGCACGCACTGCAGTGTTTTCAGTCACGAGAATAAAATAGCTTCGTCAATCCACGCGGCAAGGAAGTCGCTCGATTTTTGCGTGCAGCACGAAGTAAACAGACATGCAAGAATAGCGACGGGTTCAAGTTTAGGTCGCTCCAGGAGAAAAATTCTTTTGGATGTTGGCCTTTAAGTATGCAATGGTTATGCACATCCCCCCCCCCCCCACACACACACACACCCCGCAGTTGAGAGTTGTAATGTACCTTTTATTTATCTTACATATATTTGAAGCCTGTGTAGCTCTGTGACAGAAAGAGGTCTCTGATGGCAGTGACCAGACAGGCAGGAAGAACTTTCCTGTTCTTTCGGAAAGTCAGTGAGTGTGCAACTTGTCGGTATGTTCTGAACACATCAAAACATGTTCTTTAATTTAAGCTACATAATATCATGTGGATGCACTGATTGGGTGTAAATAATAACAGCAATTGGTACAGTCAATTCACTAAATGTGCAACAGAACCCTAATCATCAGACATTTTACAACAGCAAACTTCAACAGTCCTTTTACTTTCCTGAATGTCATTATTATTTATTAAAACATGCATCTAGAGCAACATACATATAAATCTTCTTTTATTAAAGTTCATCTGAAATTCAGGCTGCTTTCCCATGCAAAGTACAAATGCAAGTGTCCATAAACCAGGGTTTAATACATGTAGTATGTGAGTGAGTTCTGATGAAAAAGTGATTGTGTTGTAATATTGGTTATTACTGAGTGTTGATGTTACAATGATTACATTATAAAAACAACAACAACAGAACAATGTGAAGAGCAAACTTCTTCTGTGGGCATGCAAGTGAGTTAATCTTGTGTGTGTGTGAAACTATATGTGCCTGAGTGTTACAAATTTAAATGACAACAGTTTTCTTGATAGCCTTTAAAAACAACAACAAATACATACATTTAACAATCAAACAAATATAGGCACCTCAAAAAAAGTTGTATGTACACCTTCGTGGCTGGTGATGCATTCTTGCTCCCCTGCAAGTTTTCATTCTACAATGTACCTCAGGCTAGCTTCCTCTCTCTCTCAAATCTGCCCCTCCCACACAATACAACAGGTACAGTGGCCACTCTGACACCAGTCTCTGAAATAATCAAGAACAGTTAAAACTGCGATGAGCTGTTGTTCTTTTACTCGTGCATGCAATGCATGAACACTTAAACAATATCCCACTTATTCGCGAGTGCGTTGACAAGGCGAGAGTGAAAAAAATAGCACAGACTCGAAAGCAGACGATAAGTTCAGCACAGAGAGCGGGCGTGTTTACCTTTGATCGCTGAGACAAACAGAGTCGCAATTTTCATCGTCACTGTCTTTTCACTACTGCTGGAAGTGGCCTCCGCTCCTCATCTTTCATGCTTGATTCGAGGAGAGAAACTGGTAGTTCGAACATGTACGGTTCAATTTCGTCTGCAGTTACGCTTGTTGCCATGTTGGTAAACAACCATCTTCACACAGTGTGACGTCACGGATAATTTATTCATAAGCCAGTCTCGCGAAGATCACGCGGCACAATGGCGGGTCGTTTTGGAGAAGAAATCCGTCGCTTCGGTCACGAAATTCGTCGGATTACGGCCTTAGAAGATTCCGAAGTAAACCAAACATTGTTGAAGACGGTAAGAAAGTGGTTTTCTAACTAACTGCAAACATCGGGAAGTGTTCGGTCGCGCAGGAACACGATTCGAAGCGTTTTTGACGCTAAAACAGCGTGGTCTGGTCCTTTAAGTCTCAGGAAACATGAATACACGCATGCAGGAAAAAAAAATATATATGGGTAGCGCCGTATGTATGGCAGCTCGCTTTCCCCGGGGAGAAAGCAGCCCGAATTTCCATGAGGGTAACCTCACTGGACTGTAAATCTTATCCAATCCAATCCAATCCAATCCAATCCAATCCAAATGTAATCAAGATGGCTACACAAGCACAAGGGAACGTTCCCGCTGAATTGATCAGAACTCTAACTACAGCGGTTGTCCAGGAACTGGCACTGCAATTAAAGGGTTCGTATTTTAAAGTTTTATGGGGGAACATCTTTTACATCTGGACATGGAGAATGAACGACTGCGAACTAAATTGTTGCTGTTGTACCATCAGTTGAAGTTAGCCACCTGACAAGAAGATGGTCGGAAGCGAAGCGGATGTAGCTTTAGTACGCCGAGACAGATGCTAGTTGTCTGATTGGTCAGTTTGAGAATCAACAGAGCTCTCGTGGATCCACGGAAACACGTGGTAAAAAACAACAAGAGAAATATCGGCTTCGATGCACTGCGCTAAACAATGAATATTGTTTACGGTAAATAATATTTTATTTACGGTATATAATGTATTATTTACCAAATCATGAATTATATAGCGGAAACCTATTATATAGCTATATAAAGCATTATTTAGCGTAATAATACTATTTCAAGGCAAAAACAGTAAATAATAAATTATTTATCTAAATAATATTTTATTCATTTAAATATAAATAATATTTTATTTATCTAAATAATATTTTATTTACATACAATATTTTATTTATCCAAATAATATTTTATTTATCTAAATAATATTTTATTTATTTAAATAATATTTTATTTATCTAAATAACACTTTATTTACATATAATATATTGTTTAGAAAAAACGCGTAATTATTTATAAATAATGAGTTATTTACAGACACAATCTATTATTTATGCTAAACAATGCATTGTTTAGTGCTTTGTGCTCTCTTTTTTCTGTATCTGTAAATAATGCATTGTTTAAGTTAAACAATGCATTATTTAGCTAAATAATGCATGATATAGTTAAATAAAGCATTGTTTAGCTAAATAACGCGTTATTTAGCTAAATAATGCGTTATTTAGACATCAAGAGCAAGAAGGGACATTTGCACCATTCGGATTGCCATAATAATTTGTGTCGGCAGAATTACTTTGGCAGTGTACTCTTTGTCACGCGAGCATTATGACCTGACGTTTTTTAAGGTTAGCACGTGTATTTCTCGTGAGCAACCTTGGCCGTTCTCTGGTTAGCAGGAAATTGGTTTCATTTCTCGTTTGACATGAGATATTCTTTATCGCTTGCAATACACGTCAAAGCTAATTGTGCTTTGTGATGTAATTAGGGATATCATTGAAGTTAAGAACTCGGAAATAAACAGTTGGAAGACTGTGGCGCCGCTACAATAATGTTTATCATGATATGTATGAGGGCCCCAAAGGGGGGGGTATCATCACGATCACGGGAAGGGAAATTTTAGCTTTCACGATCACAGTTACCTTGATTTTTGTTTTCACGATCACGAACACCAGTGGCAAATCACGGTCACGGTAAAAGTTGCAGGTACAGAAAGCACGTGTCAAAGTAAACACAACCACACAGTAATTCGCTCCTCTGGATCTATTGTTTATTCAACACAAAGTGACAACTGTTGCACTTTTTTATTATTTTCTTTTTAATTCTCTTTCATACACACATAGAAATACATATCATGATTTGTAATCAGTAACAAGAATGTTGTTTTCATTGTTTTTCTCTCGCTCTCTCTCATACAGACACTCACAGGAATATTCACTCAGCAGGGGCGGAGCAGTTAAGCCAGAGGGGGGGTTACAACCTGGGATCCAGGGCAAGGCCCCGTTGGGGGGTCCGGGTGGCTTTGCCCCCCAGAAGCTGAAGAGTTTTAGCTATTTTATGAACAATTTATGGCTTATCCTTGATTTTAAACATGATCAACTGGTGTCAGCAGCCACTCATTATTTCTTTTAAAGTTAGTATTAATTTTTTTGACAGCCGGGGGGGGGGGGGGGGGGGGTCCGGAACCCCTGTAACCCCCCCCCCCTAATCCGCCCCTGCACTCATACACATTCAACTCCCACACCCTCACTCACACACATGAATATATACTTGCACAATTTCACATTTCCAGAGCTAAATCTTTTAAACCCATTTTCTCAAAAACTATTGGGTGGATTGAAATTAAAGTACATGTATGTGTGATGGTAGAGTCTATAATCCTGACTAAAGGTCAGTCTAGGAATCATGAAGGTGGGTGAAGGAATATACACTCATACACATTCAACTCCCACACCCTCACTCACACACATGAATATATACTTGCACAATTTCACATTTCCAGAGCTAAATCTTTTAAACCCATTTTCTCAAAAACTATTGGGTGGATTGAAATTAAAGTACATGTATGTGTGATGGTAGAGTCTATAATAACAAAATCCCCAACGAACATGACTTTGATCGACTTTGACATGAGGATCAAGTGACCCAAACTGGCACGTCTCCCCGCCATAGTTCCTGAATTTAACCCATTGTTGATAAGTTTACAGGCGCTAAAATAAATCTAAGCTTAATGCAAAGAATTAAGCGACAATTAGAATCTATGCCAAGCGTGTCCACGTTGCTGGGATGAAAAACACATTTCTAGTTTCGGTTTTGGCTACACGCAGACTCGATCAGACTCGACTCGAGCCAGTCACGTCGAGGTCACACTGAGCGAGTGACAGCCGGACGTGGCAATGTCGACAATGTCAATGATCTCAATCAAACTCAAAGATCTTGAACAAATTTCAAGATCTTTGCCTACATTCAGAACAGTCATAGAGCAACATAGACAGGGCCGGACTAGGGGGAGGGGGGGGTTACAGGGGTTGCGCAACCCCCCCCCCCCCCCTGGCTTAAACATGTACCTCCCAAACGCTTTTTTTTTGGGGGGGGAGGGAGGGGTGGGGGGGGTTTGCATCTGGATCATCATGAAATCCGAGGAGAAATCGCACCTCTCACCCCCTTTCGAAAGACATTTTTCTTCAACGATTTTTGTGATGAAAAGTATGAGTCCTTACAATCTCAATTCTTCTTCATTGCCTATACAGCTTGCTGTCGAATTTACCTTTTTCGTTCAAGGAGAGGCTTCCTTTCCCTCCAGAAACATCAAAAAACGTTCAGCTTCAAGGGGGCTTTGCCCCCTTGCAACCTCCACCTAGACCCCCACCAAGGGGCTTTGCCCCCTGGACCCTCATCTGTAACACACACACACACACCCTAGTACTTACCTAGTCCGGCCCTGATAGATGACATACCTTGACATTTCGTCTTCGGAAAGACGGACCCGTAGTCTTCTTGCCGCCTGCTTTGGTCTGGCTTGAATCCACAAAATATAACAGAAGTTCGATGACAGTACCGCTGCACGCCATTTTTGATCTTCGAATGCGAATTTGACTGAATGCACTCAAAACTTTAGCACAAAGCCCTTCCATTGGATGAAGTTTGGCAGACTTTTGCAATTCGCCTTCTGATTGGATCTCTTTTTTGTGTGATTGGTTCTCTTAAAGGGAAGCAATCGCTGTCAAAATCATATTTCTGAATGTGTTGTTGCTTCCCTTCAATTGGGAATGGCTCCTTGACGAAAAGAGGATCATAGAGTGATACAGCTGTGAAAAATGTATGCCCATCACGATCACGAAAACAAATGACGATCACGATCACGAGACTTGATTTTTTTGTCATCACGGATCACGGACAAAGTCCCATCACGATCACAGAAATGGAAATTTCGGCAATCACGGTCACAGAAAGGTAAAAAAACACCAATCACGATCACGATTTTAAACCCTTTGGGGCCCTCATGTATCATTTTGTAAGGGCACGGTGACTGGAAGTCTGCTATGATATTTTTTCCATCCAGATTAGTTTATTCTTCTAAACCAATCAGAGACAAAGTGTGGCCAGCATCAGTCCCTCTCCGCACCAAACTCTATGGGAGCAGACTAAACTGATGGTGTGACGGCGAACGCAAGAAGAAGAAGAAGAAGTTTATTCTTCTGTAAATATTAAAGGTGCTTGCAGGATAGAAAAGTAAGACACGCACGCACTCACGCATGCATGCACACACACGCACGTACACGAAACACACACACGCACGCACGAACAAACGACGCTAATAAGCACGCACATACAAATGCATACACACACACACACACACACACACACACACACACACAAATAGACACGCACACATTGATGCTATCAACAGCGTCTGGTGTACATGCAAGAACACAAATATCACCACTCATGACTTTCACATTATTGGTGATGTCTGCTCGTTAGTTCCGCACAGCAGGGTATGAATGACGAGCGGAAATGTAAAACCGTACGTTAATGCATCCATTGCAGAATCATTAACTTCGGGCATGGTAATTATTGTGAAATGGTACAAGAACATCTACAGCTATAAGTGCACATGAATAATAATTATGTTAAGTTTCTGCCGGAAACTGACACAAATAGGAAAAATGTTACACTGGAGACTGACGTGCTTTCAAAGCACGATCCTTCCCTCAAACCGGCACGGTTGGCCTAGTGGTAAGGCGTCCGCCCCGTGATCGGGAGGTCGTGGGTTCGAACCCCGGCCGGGTCATACCTAAGACTTTAAAATTGGCAATCTAGTGGCTGCTCCGCCTGGCGTCTGGCATCATGGGGTTAGTGCAAGGACTGGTTGGTCCGGTGTCAGAATAATGTGATTGGGTGAGACATGAAGACTGTGCTGCGACTTCTGTCTTGTGTGTGGCGCACGTTAAATGTCAAAGCAGCACCGCCCTGATATGGCCCTTCGTGGTCGGCTGGGCGTTAAGCAAACAAACAAACAAATCCTTCCCGTGTCGCGTCGACGATTCAATTCACCTCTAACATGGGATAGGTCCATTCCTCCACTTGGACAAATACCAAACATCAACAGTTTGATTGCTTTCTGTGCAGAGTGGGTATTATTTTGCGATTTAAGGGCAGAGACATGCCGCACTGACAGTAAGTTTTTGTTCTTTGGCAAGCTTCTCAATTTTTGGCTCACGTAAGTGTAGCCTATGCGGTGCTAAACTTTGTCTGTCTGTGCGTGTGTATGTGTGTGATAGAAACTTTAACATTTGACTAAACACCGAAATACTAATTTTTACCTGGTTATTATCCAAGCAACAGCTTCAAAATATTGAAGCAAGGATCAACATTTCGTCGGCACGTATGTAGTTAAAGTGTATATCCAAAGAAAACGGGTGGTGACTGGTTTGTGTCGTGTGTGGTATGTAGACCAGGTCAGGGGTCAAGGTTAGGTCAGATCGCGTGAAGGATTGTGGTATAGATACCGTTATCACCGAGCTGCAGTTCGCCGATTCGGAGAAGACGATTTCACATTGTTCGGTTTTGTAGCTCCAGAAAAATAGATAAAGAAGATACCATGAGATTTCCTACAGGTTAATCTGCACAGCGTGTTTCCAGTGTCTGCGCGACGAAGCGCTGTCGAAATATGCACAGCGTGTTTCCAGTGTCTGCGCGAGGAAGCGCTGTCGAAAGCGCAGTGTCGATCTGGCCATCTGGCAGTCGTGTCCCCGTAAGTAGGCTACAGACAGACAGATCTAGATCTAGTGTCTCGCACTCTTGCACCGTGTCACCTATGCTTACTGTGTGTGTGTGTGTATGTGTGACGGAGTGATTGAGTTTGTGTTACTGTTTGTCGATTTCTTACGTGAGCCTTGAAGGCTTCGCCTCTTGTTATTTCAAGTTCTTGATACTAATCCTCAGAAAAAAGTGGTTTTTTGTCCTATAAAGTGATAGTCTAGTGAATTATGGGTCAAATTACCATTTTTGGGACATGCGTGAGCGCGGATTCAGGTCAGTTGTCGATAGAATTTTTTGCCACGGGCACATCCACATGATATGTTGTTTCCGTTAAGTAATAACTACTTTCGTGTTTCCTTTCTGAGAGCTTCTATAGCCTGGTTCCAAGGACAAACAGAATTGACATTTCTTCGAGCGCTGCATGTCTACAGTTTCTACATATTTATTTTTTAATGATATCGTACACCTGTATAAGAAAAGGTAAGAAAACTGTGCCGACAGGCATTTCCTGTATATCAAATGACATGTACGCATATTATCTAGACACGACATACATTTGCAGCCAACTCCTGGATTTCAACATCAATAATGACATAAATCAACTCGCGTATCGTGTTGCCCTGAGTGCTATGCTTTTCTGGTAGCGCTGATGTCAGCCAGGTTTCTATTTCCTCTGATCTTTTCCGAGCTATTTTTTGCTTGAAGAAGAGGGGCACATGGGTTGTAATTATTAAGCTGTATACTTTATGTAACCGTTCTATCTGGTCATTCACAGACTTAACAATGTAAATTAGATAAAAATGCTGGTACTGTGTTAGCCCTTTTGGTTTTTGTCGGGTGGTTTTTGTTACGCTTGATCATTGGTGAAGTTTTACTGTTGTACTGGTAATAGCCGTCATCGTCGTCGTCTCAGAAGTATGTAGTGGTAGTAGTAACAGCAGCAACATTACTAGTTGTTGTGTTGTTGTTATTGTTGGTGGTGGTGGCGGCGACGTCCCATGTTAGTCGGCGTTTTATTGGTGCAAAAGAATCCATTCGTCAAAAGCATGATGCAAGTAGACATCAAACTTTTCTCACTTCCACTTTCTTATTTTTTTCAAAGAGGGCTATGAGAATGTTCGAAGAACATAGGAATAACTCTGAACAAACATATTTCGTAACCTTCTGAAAAAGCAACTGCAATTTCTCTCTCTCTCTCTCTCTCTCTGTCTCTCTCTCTGTCTCTCTCTCTCTTTCTCTGTCTCTCTCTCTCTCTTTCATCTCTCAGTCCCTCTGTCTATCTCTTATATCCCCTCTATCTCACTGTCTCTGACTGTATGTCTTTGCCTGTGTGTCTCTGCCTGTCTGTCTGCCTCTCTCTCTCTCTCTCTCTCTCTCTCTCTCTCTCTCTCTCTCTCTCTCTCTCTCTCTCTCTCTCTCTGCGCCTCTCTCCTCTGCTCTTCCCTCCCCCCTTCCCATTTCCACCTCGCCTTTTCTCCCACAACCCGTGGAACCCTAGCTAGCCTAGCTAGCAGACAAGCAAGGACAAAAACTATGTCATCGAGCTTCCTAGGTAGAGAGAGGAGGAAATGGTAAGCGACAGCTTCTAGCACCCGCAGCTGAACTTCGGCTTTGGAGCTAGAAAAGTCTAGAGGGTGAAATGCCACCTCTCATTATACTCGCGTGAATACCGGCTTCACCAATTCGCAGCAACCGAGAAGCTCTTCTGGACACCCTTGGGCCATCTTTCCCCGCAACGCAGGAAGTCGCAAGACAAAAACGTAATTGAAACGAAATTAAAACGGAGAAAAGGCACCGGTGGATGGAAGCTAAGAGTTTTATAAATGCGAGATCGAGAGGAAACTATATGCCTGGGGGCAACACAGAAAGAGAGTTTCCCACACGTGATATATTTCCTTGTTATTTGTTATAGCACCCTGGTATGTCGCTATGCGTGGCTGACGAAGTATGAATTCAAAATGACGCCTGTTCATTTTTTTGTTAACTACTACAGCCCATTTGCACTTATTACCGCATCCCGTACACCCCCCCCCCCCCTCCCACCAACACCCCACCCCCCACCTCCACCCCTGAAATAAAAATGTTTGAAACAAAAAAGTACGTAAGCTGTGGGAATATTATGGCGAGAATGCAATATGATTGGTGTCCGTCGGGCCCGAAGAGGTCTTTTTTGCTAAAACAAAAATCATCGTTGAACTCGGAATAAAGTGCGGCCCCAATCTGGACGCACAAAGTCCGGAGCAGAATTGGGGAACTGGAAGTTGGCCGTTGTGATCTTAAAAAGAATATAAACAGAAATAAATTGGCTGATGATGTGATGGTGTGTTTACTGATCATCTTATTTCAGCTTTCCATTTCAAAGGATACACCCCGCAAACAAACTGTCTCAGTTCTCCCCAAGGCCTATGTAGTTCACTTTTGAGACTGTAATGATGGCACCACACACAAGGAATACCTTAAAAAAAGTTGTGTTTAAACGGTCAGTTATTCAAATTTACAAGTGTTGGTGGTCCTACATTTTGCCCTTGACAGCATTAAAACGGACTGTCGTTTGCTAGAAAACACATTTCAATTCCCAAATCCAACAGCTTCCGTGAACAAGACGTATGCGTACCCGCCAGAACTGAATAAATGATGATGATGGACCGTGGAATCGGGCCTCTGACGCAGAAGATCATTCTCTTATTCACGCTCATTTCAGTAATTAGCATAGTTACGAGTTATTTTCGGGCAAAATAACAACATTAAAAATGCGTCGAAATTACAGCATAGCGAGTGTCTCTTGGAATTCTTAAGGTCAAAATAGCCAGAAAAGATACTAAACTGGCGTCTTAAATGGAATCTGTTGAACCCTTTTCATCCGGCCGTTACCTTTATCCCAATCGCACCGAGGGAGAGAGAGAGAGAGAGAGAGAGAGAGAGAGAGAGAGAGAGAGAGAGAGAGAGAGAGAGAGAGAGAGACGTAGGTGTTAAACGCAAGGGGAAGATAAGTCATCTTGTTCACACAAGTAAGCCAGGGCTTACAAGATTGTCCAAGTTGGCGTTTGAACTAGGTCAGATGTTAAGGGTATAACATTTGTAATCTCTGTCCAGACAGACCCATTCTAAACAAAAATAGTTAATCTTCACCTTGTGGTCCGACTGGGAGCGGACGGGGACAAATTAAGAGCCATAATGCAAGAGTAAGTGTGATTTGCCTTTTTTAGGGACAGTTTCAATTCAAAAGCCCCTTTGAAATTTTCCCTGGCTAATGGTAGGATGATCGGTCCCATTATTGTACCTTTGGGTGTCTCAGACAAGAAAGAAATAAAGAAAACATTCGGAAAGAAAGAAACATAGATACAATAATAAATAGACAGACATACAGACTGCAACGCATAATGTCATCTTCAGCCAGCACCCTGTCATTCCCACTCCGGGATAAAAGTTCTGTGGTACAAAACAAAATTACACACAAGCAGCAACGCATAACAAAATAATTCGGAAACTTATACAGTGTGCGCCTGACAGTTGTCACTCTATTTTCACTTTGCGGATGCTATGACAGCGTTAAAAATATGGATCTTCTTTAAAGAAATCCCCCTCCTCCTCCTCCTCCTCCTCATCATCATCATCATCATCATCAGCAGCAGCAGCAGCAGCAGCAGCAGCAGCAGCAGCAGCAGATCATCATCATCATCATCATCAGTCCCCTGACTTCGGGGGGTCTTGAGGGAAGAAGTAACAGAAACCCTTATCCATGCTGTTCTGTTGGCGGCCGTCGACAGGAGGTCAGGGAAGTTCGTTTGTGTCAACTGTTTAAAGGCACAGTGCAGCTCACAGCCTTCGTTTTGCGTTTTTGTTGCAGCTGAGTGCATTTACAGTTCAAAAATCCTCATATGGTAGTAAAACAAACCCAAAACTACCCAACGACGACATCTGTGAAGCTCGACAGTTTCTTGTTCACGCGAGTGCATAAATTAACCTAGTTATTACGTGGTGTTTGGTCGGAGTTCGATTCAACTGAGTGATTCCGGCCTCCATTTTGTTTTACACAAACTCATGATGACGTCTGACATAGTTTGCTAGTGACGTGTCTTTTTGTGCATGATGTGGTGATCTACCTGATCTAAATTTAGATCCAAAAATAGGTCAAGACCAGCCGGGTCCGAGTACGAAATTAATTCGTAAAAAAATCGCAGTTCTTGACTCTTTGGGTGCAAGTCAATGAAACTTGGTAGTTCTTCTAACGGATAGCTGCAAGACTAAAAGCCCCAGGGGCTCCGTGCACCTGGATTTGACAAGTTCAGTACCTTTTAACGTTGTCGAACGGAGTCTTCATTTGTCTTCTGCGTCTGCATCCTTCTTCGACGGTGCCTTGTGATATGGTTTTGGAGAGGGTGCTTCGCAAAACTGTTTTACCCATATGTTCACTCTTATATTGCTCCACAGAGCCAAATTGAGTCAGAGAGAGAGCTTGTTTTGGTAATTTAGTATAGTAATTATGAGCAGACGTTACGATTATGTGTTTTACCCTCTCTTCGTTTCACAAATAAGTGCGACGAATTTTTTTGTTTTTTTCATGTTTATTAGAATGATTTTCGTCGTACATTGTAACATGTATACTGAATGTTAAATAATAAGTTAAGTCTTACCAGTTCACTCCCTTGACCATCCGAAGATATATTTTAAACTTAGTTGCATGTTTTATTTTAAATGTTCCATGTAGTTTCATGTTCGCTTGTATGTTATTAATTTGATGTTAGAATATACACCATTAACGGATTTCACGTTTTCTATGTCAATGAAATGGCTATCACAGAAAAATGGCTGTGAAATGACACGCTGGAACTAGCACTCGTAACTGTAGAAAAATAGGACCCTTATGACGGAACGAGGACTCGCTTCATCTCGAAAGGAGGTGATTAGCCGACCCCGAAAACCGGCAGAGACAAATACTTGCCACGTGAAAACCGTGACTTTTTTTTTTTTTGGGGGGGGGGGGGGGGGGGGGGGTTGAATAAAAAGGAAAGATTGCGGCTGTAGTGACAACATTGGAAGAGGGTTCTTTGGATGCCGGTTCCTTGTTGTGTAGGAAGTCGTTGACGTTAAAGAGACAACCTTCCTCGGCAGAGACAAATACTTAGCACGCGAAAATGGTGTTTTTGTTAAAGGGTCGAGTAAAAAGAAAAGGTTGTGGCTGCGGCAACGCACTAGGCCGAGGAACAGAGTTATTTGGATGCCAGTTCCTTGTTCTGTAGTAAGTCGTTGACTGTAAAGAGACTTCCTTTCTCTCCCCAACTTCTTCTCCTTCTTCTTCTTCGTTCATGGGCTTAAACTCCCACGTTCACTCATGTTTTTAGCACGAGTGGATTTTTACGTGTGTGACCGTTTTTACCCCGCCATTCAGGCAGCATACGCCGATTTCGGGGGAGGCATGCTGGGTATTTTCGTGTTTCTATAGCCCACCGAACTCTGACATAGATTACAAGATCTTTTCCGTGCGCACTTGTTCTTGTGCTCTTCACTCTTAACCCACCAGGCGGCAGCGACCGGGATTCGAACTCACGACCTCCCGATTAGGAGGCCGATGTCTTTACCACCACGCCACTGCGCCCGTCGCGTTTATGGCAGAATGACCGAGGTCTTTTACGTTCCACTGTGGTGACACGGGGGTGGGACATGGATACCGTCTCTCAGTCTGCACATAAAGGTGACCCGTGTCCCAACTATCCCCCCTACCTAACCTTTTACACCCCCTCACCTTCCTCCCACCCAACGACGACATCTGTGAAGCTCGACAGTTTCTTGTTCACGCGAGTGCATAAATTAACCTAGTTATTACGTGGTGTTTGGTCGGAGTTCGATTCAACTGAGTGATTCCGGCCTCCATTTTGTTTTACACAAACTCATGATGACGTCTGACATAGTTTGCTAGTGACGTGTCTTTTTGTGCATGATGTGGTGATCTACCTGATCTAAATTTAGATCCAAAAATAGGCCAAGACCAGCCGGGTCCGAGTACGAAATTAATTCGTAAAACAATCGCAGTTCTTGACTCTTTGGGTGCAAGTCAATGAAACTTGGTAGTTCTTCTAACGGATAGCTGCCTGAGGTATGACTAAAAGCCCCAGGGGCTCCGTGCACCTGGATTTGACAAGTTCAGTATCTTTAATAAAATAAAATAAGAAAGGCTAAATATTTCCCCTTCTCTTTTTTTCTCTCCAGAATATGAGCGCATCGGAATGTTTTACGTGATCTCCTTTTTTGACGAAAGTTCAAAATCTGGTCTTGTTTTCCTGTTGCAAGTCAACGCCTTTCACAACGAGCACGTGTATCCATGTATTAAAAGTTAAATGGCAGAATTTTATGAGAATGAAAACGGGAAATTGATGGGGTTCTCTATTTACATTTTACATTTTGACTAAACGTGTGTGCGTGCGTGTGTGCGTGCGTGCGTGCGTGCGGGCGTGCGAGGGAGTGTGTGTGTGTGTGTGTGTGTGTGTGTGTAGAGCTATTCCCGAAAAACTACTAGTCAGGTCTTTATGAAACTTTTCATGTGAATTCTTCCAGACGATAGCTCCACGCGTGTTTTTCTTCTTCATTTGTTGTATTAATGTCTTTGATGACGTCATATCCGGCTATTTACAAAAGTCGAGGCGGCACTGTCACGCACTCAATTTTCAATGAAATCGATTGACATTATTTTAGCCAAACATTCTTTGACTCAGTCCTGACTATTGGATTGCATTTCAGTTCCAAAACATAAATATTCATTTATGAGGTTGTCCATTAAAGTTGTCATTAAAATCGAATTTTCACTTACAGACTCAGCAATAACATTATGTTTACCGTCAATTGGCATGCTTCACCGAGACCAACTCGACCCGTCTCGGTTTACGGGTTTCGACAAGCCAGGTTTTAATAGTCTCGGCGGGTTTTTAGGGTCGATCTTTTAGTTTTATGCCGAAAGGTTGACTAATTGTTTTGATATCGCTTGACACGACTTGTTTACGTGATCGCTTTCATTTTCTTGCTAATCTGCCACCTTCATGTTGTGCCTGTAAGTGGATGTAAAACGAAAACTAATGGATTCTCATGTGCAGAGGCGACGTTAATAACCTTGTTTCTTAACGAATCTCGCAGCAGCTTTGGACAGAGAGAATAAAACATCCGGGCCACTTAATCTGGCGCGTGCGCACGAGGAGAAGAATTATGTGCACATGGCGGATTGGAAGTGTTTACGCGCCGCTGTGTGGGTCTGTGGTGCCAAAATTCCATTTGATCCAGTTCGGAAGCACAAAAACTGGTGACGTAATATTCGAGATCAGGCTTAACTGAAGCCGAAGCTACATTAAAATACGTGACGTGTGCATGCACGCACATTGCACATGCAATCAGCAATCTCCCTCGAGTCGTGATTTGTAACAAAGCAACGGACACCACCCAACAATCTTGCCCGCCGTTCATTATGTTGTCGAACAACTGCACCGAAGGAGCAACATGTTTCTTGAGACCCTTTACCGCACTGAGCTGCCTCTGCAAACAAAAGATTTCGGACAAAGACACGCGCATTTTCGCTTTGTCAGAACTCATTAAAAATATTTCTGGTTTGTTTTAAGAAGACAGCAACAACCTACAACGACAAAAATGTATCTGGAACCAATTGCACTGTTGCGTCCTAACTCCTATGCTGTTGCTATTTGGCTCACGTAAGTGTAGCCTATGCGATCGTAACTTTGTCTGTCTGTGCGTGCGTATGTGTGTATGTCTGTGGTAGAAACTTTAACATTTGACTAAACACCGAAATACTCTTACTCTGGTTATTATCCAAGCAACAGCTTCAAAGTATTGAAGCAATGATCAACATTTCGTCGGCACGTATGCAGTTAAAGTGTGTATCCAAAGAAAATGGGTGGTGGTTTTTTTTTTTTGGGGGGGGGGAGGGGGGGGTAAAAACAGGGGATTGGTTTGTGTCGTGTGTGGTATGTAGACCAGGTCAGGGGTCAAGGTTAGGTCAGATCGCGTGAAGGATTGTGGTATAGATACAGTTCTCACCGAGCTGCATTTCGCCGATTCGGGGAAGACGATTTCTCATTGTTCGGTTTCGTAGCTCCAGAAAAATAAATAAAGAAGATACCAAAGGAGATTTCCTACAGGTTGATCTGCACAGCGTGTTTCCAGTGTGTGCGCGAGGAAGCGCTGTCGAAAGCCGCTAGCGCAGTGTCGATCTCGGCAGGCGTGTCCCCGTAAGTAGGCTACAGACAGACAGATCTAGATCTAGTGTCTCGCACTCTTGCACCGTGTCCCCTATGCTTACTGTGTGTGTGTGTGTGTGTATGTGTGACGGAGTGAATGAGTTTGTGTTACTGTTTGTCGATTTCTTACGGGAGCCTTGAAGGCTTCGCTTCTTGTTTTACGAAGCAGACAAAGCTTTTCGTAGATTTAAAAAAAAAATCGAAAGCAGCTGATTTGCTGACCCATTCGCTTCTCAGATCACCACATGTTAAAAATGCAGTTATTTTCCTAAAGTGAAAACGAATGTTTACCACAGAAACCTAAACGGCCAAGTAAATATTACCTGAGATCATTTCGTACTTTATCCGTTGGATTCAAGCTCACGAAACATCGCATTTGAATAGGCTTTGTTGGAGTCCAGATTGCTGCACTGCGGAAGTCAAATCCTCCAGAGTGCGCAGTCATTCTCTTTTGGAACGGTGTTTAAAACATATTATCTTCTCGTCTTTCTTGTCGGCACTCATCCAATATACTTAGGACAATGAACAAAAGAGAAATACTTTTGCCGCAAAGCTAATCCAGTCATTTGAAGTCCTTGAAGTTACGTCACGCGTTCACGGTTTATCGTTGCCGTCTTTTCCGTGTGGCATTTACTCAATAATTACATTTTCTGTCGGTGTTTAGCGTTTCTAGAAAAGACACAACGAAGTGTTTCGCGGTAGTTAACCCACTTTGAATTCTACAAACCAAGTTCAGGGAAATCTGGGGAAAAATTAAATGAGTACACCAACGACGAGAAAGTGGTACACACACACACACACACCCACACACACGCACACTTACACACACAAACACATACACACACAGTCATGCACGAATGCACGCACGTACGTGCGCTCGCATACAGACAACAATATATACAGACAGTCAGACAAGCAGACGGGCAAGCAGACACACGTCATTTGTGTATTTCTTGCATACCTCCAGAAAAAAAACCCACCGCAACGGTTAGGCAAGGTAAGGTTATATGAGCAACAAATTAAGGTAAAGTAGGGTGAAGCAAGTTAAGATCAGATCAGATGAGATGGGTAATGCAAGGTAATTTCTGTGTCATTGAAGTCTACCACGCGAAACTTCACTTTGTTACCCCCTCCCCCCGGGGCTGGGCCGCTATTGCGCGGGGCCGCTATTGCGCGGGTCTAACCCTAACCCTAACCCTAACCCCCGCAATAGCAGACTCGCGCAATAGCGGACCCGCGCAATAGCGGGCCGACCCCCTCCCCCCTCCCCCCCTTCCCTGGAAATAGCAAAGTAATATACATTGAAGTGCCAGTCCTCTTTACCCCTTCCCCCTCGCACGCATTCGTCTTTTTCAAAGCCTTTAAATCCTTTCTGTGCGCTTGAAATCTTGCATTAAAGTCTGACTCTCGTAATCTATTCCCTCGCCGAACCCGAGGACTGAACACACACACTATTGTTTTAACTGTTTTTTTTTAAAGTATTTCTTTAAAGTCAGACGCACAGTGCGCTGAGCCTTGTCCCCGCCCTCACATTTTTTTTGGCCGATTGAATTGATTGATAGTGTGTGTGTGTGTGTGTATGTGTGTGTGTGTGTGTGTGTGTGTGTGTGTGTGTGTGTGTGTGTGTGTGTGTGTGTTTGTGGATTTCCACCCATATGCGGACCAAATGGGACCAAATGGAGTCGTCCATCGCTATATCGCAGCAATTTGCGGACATCGGCCGAAAAATGCGACTATCTGAGGACGTCCTCAAATAGGCGGTCTTTGGTCCGCAAATTGCTGCAATATAGTGACGGATGTCCGCAAATAGCTGCACCTCCCTAAAAATGGAAATGCAAGTTGTCCTCATATTGCTGCAATATAGGTGTGGACAACGAGCCCTGTTTTACACAAATTTGATATCCATTGACATATCCATGTTCAGATTATACACAGATTTCACACATTTGCAGAGCAGCTCTGTATTTAGTGCGTACTGTTGCAAGCGAGTTTACGTAGTTTTCAAACTGCTGTAAAATATGAACCAGATAAAGCACGTCAAAAACAAAAGCAGATTTGCGGAGGACACTTAATGGCTGTCCGATTAGTAAATAGTGTGCAGTTGCTGTCTTATGTTCACTTCCTCATAAAGTGTGTAATACGGGGTGAACAAGGTACACAAATCGTAAACATGCATTTTTTGTCATTGAGGTAAAGATAGTCGTTGGCGAATTTCATCCCTCTTTATGATCTACCAACGTGTTAAACAATCACATAAGTGAACAAGGTGTTGTTAACTCCAACGTGTGTGTACCACATGTACAGACATGAACTACACTACTCGTCAAAACAATTTTTTTTTACACATAATATATGCGTTTGAGGGCAGATCTTTCTGATGAGTCTGTTGATCGTAAATCCAATTATATGACTGGAAAGGCCGTTTATTCCCCTAACTTATTCAGGAAACAGATTGAGTTTACATGACGTAGTGTCAATACAGTGGAACCAACAATACAGACACCCCCCCCCCCCAATATCAAATTCACAAAATCAAGGTTCCCGCGTTAAAATTGACAACAAATCAGAACTGCTAAAACGAAACATGTTAAGCATGTCCTTGGACAGAACAATCAAATCTGCATCCAAATCAGTCAGCTTTGTTCACATATCTTGTCTACCAAGGACACGGTGTAGGTGCCAATCCTCTCAAAAGGCATAAAAGGCAGTTTTTGAAGCCGTTTTAGCGGGTAATGAGACAAAAAATGATACATTTGAGTAACTCGCCGACGCATTACCTTCAAACTTTTGGAGATTGGTGCTAACACGTGCCGTAAAGTAAATACGGAATTTCAAGTCATTTGAGACATTGGGTCTGCTGTAATTTGTCATGTCAGAGAAAAAGTTCTTAAATTGACGTTAGGTTTTTGCTGATTTATCGAAAACATTTAATTTGTTGAAATCTTCAAATCACTGCTAGATGCGCCACATAATCAATTTCATGTACATATCTTATCAGACATGGGTGGGAAGAGGATTTCAACGCGAAAGTAGTTGTTAAGAAGTTGGCTCATTGAGCGAAAATGTCGTCCTAGGCATTTTTCAAGGATTTTTGTGTGCGTTTAAACAAAGCCTCTGACGTCATATGTTTCAAATACGGGAAAAACAGTGTTCAATCGATACATTATTAGAGAGAGAGAGAGAGAGAGAGAGAGAGAAAGAAAGAGAGAGAGAGAGGGGGGAGAGAGAGAGAGACAGTGAGAGAGAGAGAGAGAGAGACAGTGAGAGATAGACAGAGAGAGAGACAGTGAGAATGAGAGAGAGAGACAATGAGAGAGAGGGAGAGACAGTGAGAGAGAGAGTGAGAGAGAGAAAGAGAGACAGTGAGAGAGAGAGAGACAGTGAGAGAGAGAGAGAGACAGTGAGAGAGAGAGAGAGAGTGAGAGAGAGAGACAGTGAGAGAGAGAGTGAGAGAGAGACAGTGAGAGAGAGACAGTGAGAGAGACAGTGAGAGAGAGATAGTGAGAGAGACAGTGAGAGAGAGACAGTGAGAGAGAGACAGTGAGAGAGAGACAGTGAGAGAGAGACAGTGAGAGAGAGAGACAGTGAGAGAGACAGACAGTGAGAGTGAGACAGTGAGAGTGAGACAGTGAGAGAGAGACAGTGAGAGAGAGACAGTGAGAGAGAGAGACAGTGAGAGAGACAGTGAGAGAAACAGTGAGAGAGACAGTGAGAGAGAGACAGTGAGAGAGAGAGAGTGAGAGAGAGAGAGTGAGAGAGAGACAGTGAGAGAGAGACAGTGAGAGTGAGACAGTGAGAGAGACAGTGAGAGAGACAGTGAGAGAGACAGTGAGAGAGAGACAGTGAGAGAGAGACAGTGAGAGAGAGACAGTGAGAGAGAGACAGTGAGAGAGAGACAGTGAGAGAGAGACAGTGAGAGAGAGACAGTGGGAGAGACAGTGAGAGTGAGACAGTGAGAGAGACATGATATTGTGTTGTCTAAAGTGTTTATTAGATTCTCGGGCAGTTTTATCCCGGACGGCTGCATGTCGAGTTTCAGGGGTGCCTATGGGCATCCGGCAGTAGGTAAAAATATTTAATGTTCAAATAAACCCACTTAATTAAAAAATAAACAACTGATCGAGGTGGCCTCCACTATGCCCATGCAAAAGGAATAACGTAAAAGTTGCCCAGTACCACAGAAATTGGCAATTTCGTGTGACTGAGGCTACCAGTACATGTATTAATATATGAATTATTATTGGCAACGGTAAGCGATTTCACACAGATTAGCGCGGGACCAATATTGAAAGAATGTTTCTTTATCATAACTGCAATGTTCTTTTCCCCCCCCCCAAAAAAAAAAAAAAAAAAAACCGCAACACCCCACACCCCCTCCCCAACCCCTAAGAAGAACAGGTCCGACAAACCCCTGCGTCACCCAGTAAGCTTTTTTTTTTAAATTAACGACGCCAATGGGATTCGATCTCCTGCCTCGGACACATTCGTTTTGTCACGTCAGGAGAGCAATTTACCAACTTATCTATTTTGCGTCTTGACAGTTCGCGTGAGTGATATTTTAGTGACTGTTGTGACATTATATAGACTGACCGGAACAAACGCAAACGTCCACCCTCTGGGTGACGAACAACAACACATTTGCATTCAAACGAAGTAGTTTGTTGATCATAGTGCAATTATCCCGTTTGACTTGTGTCTGTTCTCAATGCAATATGACTAACATATATAATGTACTCATTTCTCCCAAATGGGTAAAGCTATTGAAACTCACTTTGGCTATGAGCTCGAGGTCTATGGGAATAAACGCTCATAATTATGTCCTGGGGATTGATGACCCTGGTGTCACCCAAAATTATTCCGTCAGGAAATGCTATTTCGTATACATGTACTCAATTGTCTCCAGTAAGGACACATTTATTTTCTCCGAAATTAAGGCCCCAGTTTGTGGTGATTGACATTGATTTGCTCTGTAGTTTGATGATCCTAGTGCCAACATTATCCCGGAAGGCATGGTTTAAATGTTTTCGTTTGCACCCACTTTTCTCCAAAACTGATAAAACTGTTGACACCACTATTAGGAAGCATGCTCATCGGAGTCGATGCTGAGAAGCTCTGAACTTTGGTGACCCTAGGTACCATATTATCCGGCCAGGAAGGGTTTTAATATATGCTCACTATGTGAGGGAACTTTACACCCGTTAGGGTCCATATGTTCTATCAGCCCCAGATACTTTACTTGATTTTTGCTTTCGGTCCAGCCGACTTTTTTGAGCCATATCAGGACCAATCAGCCCGAGATGTCTTATCATTTCGATGAAGAAGACTTTAAATAATAAAACAACAACCACAGCACGAGATGATTTCTTTCTTTATTTGGTGTTTAACGTCGTTTTCAACCATTCAAGGTTATATCGCGACGGGGAAAGGGGGGAGATGGGATAGGGGAAAAAGGGGAGATGGGATAGAGCCACTTGTTAATTATTTCTTGTTCACAAAAACACTAATCAAAAAAATTGCTCCAGGGGCTTGCAACGTAGTACAATATATGACCTTACTGGGAGAATGCAAGTTTCCAGTACAAAGGACTTAACATTTCTTACATACTGCTCGACTAAAATCTTTACAAACATTGACTATATTCTATACAAGAAACACTTAACAAGGGTAAAAGGAGAAACAGAACCGTTAGTCGCCTCTTACGACATGCTGGGTAGCATCGGGTAAATTCTTTCTCGTCCCAACCAATATGGGACTCCCCCTAACCCGCTAGGGGTCACGAGATGATAAACGGAAAGTATTAGGATCCTTATGGTCACTTGTTAATTATTATGTTGTTACCCCTTTACCACCCCCCGCGGGTTAGGGGGAAGAATTTACCAGATGCTCCCCAGCATGTCGTAAGAGGCGACTAACGGATTCTGTTTCTCCTTTTACCCTTGTTAAGTGTTTCTTGTATAGAATATAGTCAACTTTTGTAAAGATTTTAGTCAAGCAGTATGTAAGAAATGTTAAGTCCTTTGTACTGGAAACTTGCATTCTCCCAGTAAGGTAATATATTGTACTACGTTGCAAGCCCCTGGAGCAATTGTTTTTGATTAGTGCTTTTGTGAACAAGAAACAATTGACAAGTGGCTCTATGCCATCTCACCCCTTTCCCCGTCGCGATATAACCTTCGTGGTTGAAAACGACGACACCAAATAAAGAAAGAAAGAACCCCTTTACCACATGCTATTGATACAGTACATGCCATATCATTATTTTTGTTATCAAAACGAATACGTTGTGTGTGTATTGTTAGGAAAACTCTAATCTTTTAGATTAGTTAACAATGTATCAAGAAAAATAACATAATTATTTGAGCGTGTTTCTAGGTGACCCTCTTCGTGATTAGGGACCTAATGTACATCCTATATGATCTTCCATGAATGGGTTCGGTTGCTATTTGAATTTCTGTAAAAGGGGTCGCTCAGATAATCGTCAAAATGTAACTGACACATAAGATAGTTTGGCAAGTCCAGTGGCTAACGAAGGAAAGCACCGATCACCATCAAGACTAAATCACTACCAGATGTCAGTAGGAATGTCGGTAACTGATCCACTGACCGCTATCATATTTCACTACTCGCGTACATTCCGTAGAGTACTTAGAGACCAATCTAGAGCATAATTGTATTTCATTCCCTCTGCTAGAACTGACTGGGCTTGCTGATATTATTGTTTTCATATTAGGCCTACGAAAAAAACTTACATAACTTATTTTATACTCGGTAAGAGATATAATACATGTATCGAGAGACATTGCTTTTATTCCAGGCTACACCTCTTATGGAGGCATCTTACACACTCTCTCTCTTTCTTCCCCCTCCCATTTCTCTCTCCTTCGCTCCCCCTCTATCTCTCTAATATTGACAACACCCCTCATATGATCACTCAACCTCTCCCCATCGCCCCCTGTCTCTCACCTTCTTACACACACTCTCTCTTTTCCCAACTCTCCTCTCTCTCCATCTCTCTCTCTCTTCAATATCCTCCACTCTCGAATCTCCAAACATTCGGTTATAAACGTGATTAACTGGTATCGTACCCCTATGACAGCTAATATTCCATATTCTCTGCATTCTCTGCTTGCTGCATTACGTTAAAGGTTTTTATGCTCTTTTTTTCAAGCCACATTTCACGTCAACCAACTTTCATCAAGACGTTATTCAAAGCGTCATTGTAGAAATGACATTCGGAAATATTAGGGGAATCTCTGTCATAAATTGTTTTTCTATTTGTTTTTTATCAGGCATTTTTTGTTTTAATCACAAATAATATGATACAGACACACAAAGAGAGACACCTATAGTGACAGCCGCTCTATCATGCTAGGACTGGTGTCAGTATACTGTGACGGGCGGGGATGTAGCTCAGTCGGTAGCGCGCTGGATTTGTATCCAGTTGGCCGCCGTCAGCGTGAGTTCGTCCCCACGTTCGGCGAGAGATTTATTTCTCAGAGTCAACTTTTTGTGCAGACTCTCCTCGGTGTCCGAACACCCCCGTGTGTACCCGCAAGCACAAGACAAAGTGCGCACGATAAAGATCCTGTACTCCATGTCAGACTGAGTTCGGTGGGTTATAGAAACACAAAAATACCCAGCATGCTTCCTCCGAAAACGGCGTATGGCTGCCTAAATGGCGGGGTAAAAAACGGTCATACACGTAAAATTCCACTCGTGCAAAAAACACGAGTGTACGTGGGAGTTTCAGCCCACGAACGCAGAAGAAGAAGAAGAAGTATACTGTGACTATATGAGGATGTAAGTCTCTGCGACTTCAATCTCAGTGTGGCAGTACATTAATCTGCTGACCATAAACAAGGGATGCGTCCAGCTGTCTCTCTAGCTCTCCAGTAGGCTTCTCAGCGGGCTACCTGCTTGACGACGTTCTAATTGATGGCACGCGAACCGTGTAATGTATAGCCACTGCGCGAGTCGAACCGCTCTACGACTAGCTGCCCTCTCCACGGTCCCCCACCCCCACCTCTCTCTCGCCCTTCCTCTCTCCCCCCGTTCCTCTCTCCCCCCGTTCCTCTCTCCCCCTCCCTCTCTCTCCCCCTCCTTTTTTCTCTCCCTCCCTCTCTCTTTACACTTAATTGTCAATCTGTTTTTCATTGCTAAATTCATACGGATAAATAAAAGCTTGATGTTTAGCAAGAATCACCTCTGATTTGTTATTTGTACTGTCACTGAAGACTAGACCGTCAGTGAAACTTAATACAGTTCGCCACCTGTTTACCTCTTTTTATATTTTAATCCAGACAGCATTATCCACCACCACCCATTATATAAACATTTTATTTTGTGTAGTCCCGATATCAATGTTGCAAACCTTTTGATGCAGCTTTTGATAATATAAGAGATTTGATATAATATAAGAAAAACAATATTATTCATTGCTTGATTGCTTCATGTCTCACCCAGTCACATTATTCTGACACCGGACCAACCAGTCCTAGCACTAACCCCATAATGCCAGACGCCAGGCGGAGCAGTCACTAGATTGCCAATTTTAAAGTCTTAGGTATACGTATGGCCCGGCCGGGGTTCGAACCCACGACCTCCCGCTCACTGGGCGGACGCCTTATCACTAGGCCACCGTGTTGCGGTTTGGCGGGATATAGTGATCCTTACATCGTTCGAAAAAAGACCAATAAAGCTACCCTTTCAAACCATGTTCTGAGTTGTTTTGCTTATTTGCTATTGTGTTTGGTTGTAATATGTTATATAGAATTGTGCATGTGAAGGGATATTATATTTTTTAAGTATGGAAAAAGGGAAAGCTAGTCCCTCTAGATGTTTTTAGTACGTCGCAGTGAAGACCGCTGTGCGAGCGCTTGCACTTCGCAAAAACACAGCCAGCCCGCAAGCAGGCGAACACAATAATGACCTTGACACACGGAACCCTGTGATCATTAACCCCTCCGCGAGAAAGTTTCGCATGCTGATAGTCCAGTCTAAAGCGAGCGAGCCTTGCGCTGCTACATTTTGGTTACATAAATATCAGGTTAAACTAGATCACAGTTATTGGCTGTTAGCAAGCAAATGTACAAAAGAAGAAAGATTGAGATTGTTACAATGGAAAATATTACATAAATATTTATCCCACGAATATATTATTAAATAAAATGAAAATTAGAGAAACAAAATTATGTACATTTTGTAAACACATTGATTATGTTGAACACTTTTTTTTGCAATGTGAGAAGTTGACGAGCTTTTGGGAAAATGTTGTCCATTATATTTTTAGAAATACAGGATCAAATGTGCACCTCTCAGAACACGATGTCTTGTTTGGTTATCAACCTAGTAATATAGAATATGCCAAAATAATAAGGTACTTAATCACATTATTTTGATTGCAAAATATTGGACAAAGCTAAGTAGATGGGCAGTACGATTTTATGATCCTGGAGGATATGCGCAGAGACTGTCAAGTGCTCTTTCACGAAGCATCTAGTGGGCAACGAATTCTGATTTTTTTTGTTTTTGTGTGTGAGTAAGACTATTTTTTATGTGCACCCCAACCCCCTCGCCAAAGATGATTTGGTACGGTGAAAAGATAAGAAAATCTTCCTAGCCGTTTCAATGACGTAAACGAGCTATAATTAAAAAAAAAATAAAACCCATCTGCCTACTTTTTTTTATGGCGTGTAGAAAAGACCTCCGAACCGTATATCTACACTATGTTGTATTCCAACCATCCCCTAACTTAATAGGTCTGGCACTGACAAACATATCTGACTGCCCAACCGACCATCGCGTGCGATCCAGAGCAACTGAATAATAGTGACCATCCACAATAGAACAGTTTAATTCCAACCAAAATGGTACGGAACAGTTCCCTATCTATATGCGTTGGAAGGCGTCTGCGTTGAGAGTATTGTTTGTCCCGGGCTAAAGTCTTTTATATTCAGAACTCATTCTCGTCATAATTATGGACATAATATAGTTAACTTGTTTTAATTTGCCAAGTTGTACCTAGTATTCATATAAATTAACAATCCTTGTTTAAAAGAACAAACGGGTGTAGGTCGGTTGGTTTGACGGGAACACGGAGACAATAAACTATCCAGCTGACGACGGTGGCCAACTCAACCGGACCAATGATGTGTGACCTATAAAGTAGGATTTTTTACAGGCAATTGCAATTGTTGTGTCTGCTGCTCTCTCCTCATGTACTTGAAAGCCCTTTACATCAGTCTTTCATGACAAACACAACTTGAGCTGGACACCACAGTCATGTGCGAACCACGCACCAAGACACCACGCACCAGTCAGCATTGAAAAAAAATGTTTTCGCGAGAAATTGATATAAATAAAATCATTTTGAATTGTTAAAAAAAAAGGAGACAAAATAAATCAAAGACGGACTCTTGAAGAAGTAACGTTTCACTCAGATATATTTTATCCAGCCGGTCATGTCTTTCCTTGATCCCTTTTCTTCTGACAGAAAAAAAATAACACAAGGGAAATGAACACATGTAAATAGGATTAAAAGCAAACGGCAAGTTGTGTGACAAATGTTACTGACCACCCCGTGCATGCGAATATTTTCTGCCTCCCCCCCCCCCCCCCCCCTCAACATCGTAATCGTATCGGCTCTGTACCCCTTTGCCTTCAACCTCTCCCCGGACCCCTCCCCCCCCCCCCCCACCCCATACCCTTCCTTTCTTTTCAGTAAATCGCCCCTCAGTCGGAGCGGCAGTTGTCACCACGCATCCGACTTTTTTTTTAAGTAGTATCTCCTTTACAAAGCTGATCTGATAATAAAATATCTTATTTTTGTAAGCAAACGACCAAATCGCATCAAACCATATTATTGACAGTGCATATAGAAACGGTAGCAAAATGCAGGCATGGGAATGGTCCTCGGTTTCACTAATTTCAGAGGTTTAGAATTAAAATTTCAGAGGACAAAAAACATTTTGACTTTTTTGCAAGGGCGTTTTATATGCTCAAATCACTCAAGCGTCTTTGAACAGAATAGTTTTGAATGTGGAAATGTTTATTGACTTAAGCTCGTGTCGGTGAGCCAAGTACATGTACTATTGACTTTCGACCAACTTCCACAGGATTTGATCCAGAATGCGTAGATTTTGATTATGCCATCCTCTCCCCCCCCCCCCTCCCCCCTCCCCCCCCCCCCTGATTTCAGAGGTTTTTCCTTTCAGCTACTTGATTTGCGGGGGAAAAGTGGGTGAGGGAGAGCCTGGATGGTTAAACGGGGGTCGTGCCATGCCAACTGTCACCTGATGGTAAAACAAAAACAAAAGGTTTAGAGGAACCGACTTCCTTTTGTTATCGCGCAGAATATTTTAATATTTTGTTCAATCAACCATCAATTTTGCACATCAACGCCAACGCCAACGTTGTTTCAAATAAAACTGAATTGCACTCCGTCCTAAAACTGAACGCTGTGCCTGCGGTAGTACAAAGTTAAAGGGATAGAAGAGCTTATTACAATTGAAAAAATCCCCTCAAATATTGGCGCTCCAAGTCTTCTTCTTCTTCTTCTTTTTCCCTTAAGCTAGCTACTAGCTAGCTGCCCTTTCCCCACCTCCTGTATCACCAACCCCTTCCCATTTTCTGCTTGTTTGTGTATCTGTTTTGTCTTTTGTTTTGTTTTTCGTTTCCTGAAAGGAGCTAATGTACTTATTCCGCCATCATGCTAACCTTTGTTTTGTAATTACTATGATTGCTTAAAATAAGCATTATATGCTTGAGTATGTAATCATCCGTGCATTGTTCTTGTCATGATTAAAATTGAATAAAGTTTTGTTTAAACCAAGAGCTTTTGAGGAACAATAAAACACTCTAACAATAGAACAAAACCACACACATAAATACAAAGGGAAAGAAAGAAGCAAAACAGATTTACAAGGAAATGAAATATGTTCATGGTTTGCTGTCGGTTTTTTATTATTTTTTTTTTAAAGCACACTGATACCATGATATAGGATACGTTAAATGTAAATGATAATTATAATGCTGAATATTTTGACCAGAAAAGATGCTTTTTTTTTAACACAATCTTAAACTTTTCTTGGTTACAAAATCAAATGAACCTTAGAAGTCGATTGTTTAATACCATTTGTCACTTTAATAGAGGTTGTTTGACTCAGTTGCCGACTTCTCCGCTTTATTTCAGTTTTCTCTTCACACTCTTCGTTTTCATGTGTTACACTTTTCCCGGCCTCGCACTCATTGGAGCGATACGTTTTAAACAAAATTGTTTTTTATGCTTCGCTATTATCGATTACCTGAAATTAAAAAAGAAAAAAGGTTAAACTCCTGACCAGCGCACGGGGTACGTTAAATGTTAAATGGCCAGTGGGGAACGCAAAAGTGCGCGTGCACGTGTGCATATTTGTATGTAAATACTATTTTTTTTAACCAGTTAGTGTCAATGTCGATCGAGTGTTATTTCGATCGCGTTTTTAGTGGACACGCGTCATCAGATTCAAACATACGCATAATTTCGTAGAGTTATAAGAGTTCTAAAACAGGGAAAGAGGTGGCAAAGTAAAAGATTTTAAATCAAAAATTGTTAGTGTATTTTTGCGACGAGACAGACACAAAAGTATGTTCTACAAAAGAAGTTCATACCCATGAAATACTCTCGAACGAGTTAGTCCGTAAGCCGTCGCGGCAACTCGGTGATTAGAACGGAAAATTACAGTGCAAACCTCGTATAGTGCAAACCTCGCAGGTACCTGTAACAAATACTGATAAAACATTTTTTATTTATTTAATTCTGACTTGATTTTTTTAAATTTTTCAAAAAAAGGGAAAATTGCATTTGGTGGCTTAAACTTACCGCTACGGTTCTGTGTGTGTTATGTTTGTATTTGTGCATTTTGTGTGTGCTTGAGATGACGTTCCTGTAGGGAGTATATACAATATTCTCATCGAGGACCCCAAACCAAACTCGTTTCAGCTGGGAAATGTGACGTTGGAACGTTGACGTTAATGTTGTTAAACACAAGCCGAAACAGTGATGAGATGGGTAGTTAATATATGTGATGATATTGTGCATGCTTGCTGCTACGGCTATAGCGGGCGAAAAAGAGGTCAGTCGTGCTTCACTGACCAGCCGTGGGCAATAAACCTGCAGTGACTGCTCTTGTTCAGCCGTTTTCAAGGGTTTCACAACTAGGTGTCACATCCTCGGCGTTAGCCTAAGGAGGTCAAGAAGCCATGAAGACCAAAATCGCGCCATAAATATGCCGTGCGTGATATGCGTCAAATCACGGCGACGACACAGAGATTATAGTCTTTATCTCTGTCGGCGACGTTCATCGCCGATGCCTTTGGTCAGAAAGGCGAGATTGAAAAGGTCGAACAGATTGCGAAATTACGCACCTAAATAAGAAAAGGTTGCCTAGTAAGCACCACTCAACCGTGTGCTGCCGAGAAAGACCATATTTTTTGTTTATCAAAACTTAAATAGCACTTTCTTTTTTTTGGGAACAAGACGTATGAAACTCTTTCTGTCTGTCTGTTTGTCTCTGTGTGTCTCTCCGTGTCAGTCTGTGTGTCTGTCTGTCAGTCTGTCTGTCTGTGTGTCTGTGTGTGTGTCTGTCTGTCTGTCTGCTTAGTGACTCCGTTTCCCTCTCTTTTTCTGAAATCAATTCAAGTCTATTCATACTGGTCACAGGTAAACTATTTGTATGTCGCTGGATGTACTTTTGTTTCAATTACGCTTCAGCGTTTATGTTTTCCTGTAGTTGATTGAATTTAAACCCTAAGAGTGATATACAATACAAAATAAAATAAAGTTTTTTTCAAAAAGCTGTGCTCGCGATGCACTTACAGAATTCCTCGCTGAAACATCTGTCCGAGTCATTCCATGAAAAAGCGTACACGTATTGTTTTCGGAATACAATATTTTGATTACATATGGTCGCAACTAGTTAACATTTCCCCCTCAAAATCCTTTTCAGCATCTCTTTGCAGACAAAGAGGGTAGAAAATAAAACAAGTCGCGTAAGGCGAAATTACTACATTTAGTCAAGCTGTCGAACTCACGGAATGAAACTGAACGCACTGTAGTTTTTCACCAAGACAGTACAGCTTCGTCAATCCCCGCGAGAAGGAAATCGCTCACCTTCCACGTGCAAAACGCAGTGAAATTAACACGCCAGAATAGCGCGGTAGCGTATTGTGCTAAATAGGAAAGCGCGTTTATCTGTATTTCTTGTTAACTTTCGGAGCTTGTTTTGAATACAACCTATCATATATATATATGTTTTTTGGAATCAGGAAATGATAAAGAATAAGATGAAAATCATTTTTGGATCGATTTCTTATTATTTTTATCGTAAGACTAATTAAGCTATTTTCGTTAATTGTGATCACATTTTAGCAGCTGTTGGCACCAGCAGGCTGGCCCTTCTTTGGCCCCTATTAAAAACCCTGGATGTTTACAATTTTCAGTGATCTATTGCAAGTACTGGCAACTTGTTGGTTTCCCAGGATGTAACTGTGTTAGTGAATTGAAACTTTAGAGTACAGTACTCCCCGGTTAACGTCACTACCGTTTAAGGTCACACCTCTGATAACATCAATCAGGGTGTTGGTCCCGACCTAAAGCCTTCTTTGTATGACTAAGAAAACCTCGCTTAGCGTGACCTCGGATACGGGAACACCTCTTTTTAGGTGACCCCCGTTCTGGTCTCTAAATGCAGAAGACCACCGCTTTAGATCAAGCGAAACTGAAACGGAAAAAAATCTCCCAATTTTGCGGCCTTGACAGAGTTGTTTTTTTCTCCATATGACGTCAAAAGAGAAGTGACGCACAAATGTAAACGTCATCAGATTATTTGGCCCGATTATTTTACCCCAAAGAGGATGAGGATGAGGAAATCTTTCGCAAATAAAACTTGGAAAATAGTTCCCGCCAAAAAAGTCGCTGAACCAATCAAAATTGCCAACGGAAACCACTTTGACAGAGTGAGACCCGTGGATGATGACAGATGTAACTGCAGTGTCCGCTCCCCTTCTGCAGAGGCATGAGGCTAGAATTGACCTCATGTTGTAATGCATGCCATAAGCGATATTTGAGTAGTGCCAATCTTAGGCCAAAATAAAAGACATTGTTGAAGATTTGAGATATTTGGAAGCTCTCTCTCTCTCTCTCGTTCCCCTTTTCTCTCTTCTCTCATGGTCTCTGTTTCTGTCTGTCTGTCTCTCTCTCACAGTCTCCTACCCCTCTCCTCTCTCTCTCTATCTTTGCCCCTCTGGCCATCTCTCTCTCTTCTATCATGTCTCTTTCTCTCTCTCAGCCTCCAATCTCTCTCTCTCTCTCTCTCTCCCTTTCAATTTCCTCCCCCCCCCCCCCCTACTCTCTCTCTCTCGATCTCCCTCTTTTTACATTTAGTCAAGTTTTGACTAAATGTTTTAACGTAGAGGGGGGAATCGAGACGAGGGTTGTGGTGTATGTGTGTGTCTGTCTGTCTGTCTGTGTGTGTGTGTAGAGCGATTCAGACCAAACTACTGGACCGATCTTTATGAAATTTGACATGAGAGTTCCTGGGAATGATTTCCCCGGACATTTTTTTCTTTTTTTCGATAAATATCTTTGATGACGTCATATCCGGCTTTTTTGTAAAAGTTGAGGCGGCACTGTCACACCCTCATTTTTCAATCAAATTGATTGAAATTTTGGCCCAGCAGTCTTCGACGAAGCCGGACTTCGGTATTGCATTTCAGCTTGGTGGCTTAAAAATTAATTAATGACTTTGGTCATTAAAAATCTGAAAGTTGTAAAAAAAAAGAAATTGTTTTTTTAAACGATCCAAATTTACGTTTATCTTATTCTTCATCATTTTCTGATTCCAAAAACATATAAATATGTTATATTCGGATTAAAAACAAGCTCTGAAAATTAGAAATATAAAAATTATTATTAAAATAAAATTTCCGAAATCGATTTAAAAACAATTTCATCTTATTCCTTGTGGGTTCCTGATTCCAAAAACATATAGATGTGATATGTTTGGATTAAAAACACGCTCAGAAAGTTAAAAAGAATAGAGATAAAGAAAAGCGTGCTATCCTTCTCAGCGCAACTACTACCCCGCTCTTCTTGTCAATTTCACTGCCTGTGCATCGAGCGGTGGACTGACGATGCTACGAGTATACGCTCTTGCTGCAAAAATGCAGTGAGTTCAGTTTCATTCCGTTAGTTCGACAGTTTGACTAAATGTTGTAATTTTGCCTTACGCGACTTGTTAACTCTATGTCTCTCTCTCCGTCTGCTCTCTTTATCTCTGTCTGTCATGATCAGTTTGTCTGTGTAGACTCCTCTATTTCTATGTCTGTCTTACCTCACCTCCTCTCTCTCTCTCTCTCTCTCTCTCTCTCTCTCTCTCTCTCTCTCTCTCTCTCTCTCTCTAATGCAGCTGATGGTCTCTGTGTCAGTGTCAGTACTATGTATGTCAGTGTGTGTCTCTCTCTGGATCTGCCCATTATTACGTCATTGACTTTCAATTGGCGGGAAGTCTTTTATGAGGCCTCAAACTAAACTCTGCTCTCCTCGGATAAGATCAATTTTTTTCTACTGAAATTGATCTTATCCGAGGATCGGTTAACGTGTCCCTCGGATAAGATCACGATTTTTTTTGGTCCCAAGGGGGGTCACCTTATCCGAGGAGTACTGTATGCACCAGAGCAAAATATGTTTTGGTTACCAGTATTCTAAATGGAGTTTTTATTGTTGAAAGAGAGCAGGGTTCTGAGTGTTTTTCACAGTGGTAGATGTGTTGTTGACAGTTTTGATGCTGTTACATGGGTTTTAACATACTATTCCTACTGTGTTTTGTGGTACCTGATTGTGGGTCTGTGTTTTAAACTGTTATGAATAGTCCAGTGTAGTACTTAACTTTGGAAACAAAGTTTTTAGGGCAAACTGTGATCTGTGTAAGTTGGGTGTTAATTTTCTGACTGGCAATAGGACTTGAAAGGTGGGTGTGGATTTTTTTGTTTGTTTAATTTCTGCACACTTCGTGATGGAAACTCTTCATATGAAAGAAGCACACTTTGAGAGACTACATTCTCTTTGTCGTGTATGTGGAGAAAGATCAAAAAAGAAATATGACACTGTAGTGAAATTGTGTAGATATTCCACCGTAGAACAATAAATTATTTGCTTGAGAGTCACTGTGTGGATTGTGAAAATGTGGACTAGCACTACATGGAGAACAGGGGGTGAAGAAACACATTCCTTTGTTTACACCCTCAAGGGCCGAGTTCTGGAAATAAACAATGATGAAGATAAGATCAGAGTGCTCATGAAGGAACAACTAACTATTGTCTCTCCCCTCCTTATAGAACAGCATTGTCAAGTCCAAAGAAATGCAAACCTGTCTAAACTGGCCTAGATTACAGTGTTTCTTTATGGTTTTGATTTTGTAGAAGTGTTTATGTTCCTTCAGAGACAACAGAAAGGTGTTTTATTTCCTTCTTTGAGAAGTGTCTTTTTGTGAAACAAGTTTGAATACGATGTACTGAAAAAGATCTCAGCCTGCTTCTGTGATACAGTTTTAAAGAATTAACTGTCAGCAACTGACTCAGTGACTGACTAATAGAATAACCAGAGTTCTATAGACAGTGAATGTGAGAACCCTCACTCTCTAAGTGTTTACACAAGCAACAGGAGTACCGTTAGCTGCTATCTTGCATGGCGCTCGGCCCCCCCACAGTGGAGTAAATTAACCCCTTCCTGCCGGCTAATAGCCTAAATAGGATTCGGTAACCAGACTGGTGGTGAGTGATTCTGCATGCAGGCATGCTGTACTTCACACTGCATTACTAACATTGCTTGTGGGATGTGGACATCTTGAGTAATTGGGGTGTGAATGGAGTGAAGATCGGAAGGGATTGTGCTGGGACAGGAATGCGTCTGTTTGTATTCTGTCTCTTTGATACACCACACACTCTTTGCATCTACTCTCGACCTTTTCATGCTTGGTATCATTTTAAAGCTGAATGTATCCCCTATAATCCCATGGGTTGCCCGATTATATTTAATCGTTTCAGTTATGTGTGTTAAGTCAAAATACACACTACCATACAGTTTCTGGCTGTAGCAGCCAGCACTATCAGACAGCAGTGGAGCAAGTGTGTTATTTATAGCGGGCCTACTGCCAGGCGTGAGACTGACCGGGTTACGCTGCCAGGCCAGCCCAGCATGATTGATCTTCGGTTCAGCGGTTTGTTAAGTTGACGACCAGACAAACTCTTATAATACAGACATGTTGCAGTTTAATATATTTTAGGTATAGCAATTGTTGGTGTGTCTGTACGCTTTAAAAACCGCTGGGTTGAATATCAGTCAATGTGACGTGGGTTTTATGGCCAAGAATTCAACTTTCCAAAAACTGACCTTTCTATATTTTGCTACATTCTAAAGTTCGGAACGTTGGCAATCTATTTGCTTTAGAATTTTTTCATTCTACAAACACGGATACATTTGCTGTGTATCCGATGGTCTTTACAACAGTTGAACCTTTCCAGAACGAACGCTCAAGGGATTGACTAAACATTCGCGTTAAGTTCAGGCGATCATTATGGTCAAGGTCACTTTTGTAACTCCACCACTATTCCAAATGATGTACAAAGAAAACACGATAGAGAAACAGACAGACAGACAGACAGACAGACGGACGGACGGACGGACGGACGGACGGACGGACGGACGGACGGACGGACGGACGGACGGACGGACGGACATACGGACGGACGGACGGACGCAGGGACGGACAGACAGACAGGGGGCCAGACAGGGAGCCAGCCAGCCAGCCAGACAGCCAGACAGACAGACATACAAACAGACAGACAGACAGACAGACAGACAGACTGACAAACAGAGAGACATATAGACAGTTAGTCAGACAGATAGACAGACAGACATAATTCACAATATTGTTTTAGTGAGGCTTAGCCTCTTCACAAGGGAAGGAGAACTTGGCCATACAAAACTTTGCACATTCAAAAAAGTAATCCGGAACCGATGCAACAAAACAGAGGAAAGAGACAGAGAGACAAATCGATGTGTAATTTTCGAAAACAATGAAAAAAACATGCAACATTTTTTTTCTGAATGAGAGAGAGAAACAGAGACAGATAGACAAACAGACAGACAGACAGACAGACAGACAGACAAACAGTCAGACAGATAGACAGACAGACAGACAGACAGACAGACAGACAGACAGACAGACAGACAGACAGACAGACAGACAGACAGACAGAGAGAGAGAGAGAGAGAGAGAGAGAGAGAGAGAGAGAGAGAGATTATTGGATTGATATGACTATGGGGCACAAGAAAAATGGGTTTAAAGGGATTGATAGCTTTTACTCCAATGCAAAAGGTGAAAAGGTACTACACATTTACCAATTGATTGAGGGAAAAACGAGAAAGCAAAATATATTTTCATGCAACATCTATTGTCGTCATCACATCAAGCATGGGGTCCTGATTTGGCCTAAATGGTCTTCTGGACCCATTAAGCCACTAACTAACTAACTAACTAACTATCCCATCAAGCATGTGTTCTATTTATGTGTAAAATGTCGGCACTGAAAAAGCAATAACTGTTCTTTCAGTCGGGCCAGTACATTGATCAGTGTACAGCTCCCTTGCTCTCTCTGTCTCTGTCTGTCTGTCTGTCTGTCTGTCTGTCTGTCTGTCTGTCTGTCTGTCTGTCTCTCTGTCTCTGTCTCTGTCTGTCTCTCTCTCTGTCTCTCTCTCTGTCTGTCTCTCTCTCTGTGTCTCTCTCTCTCTCTCTCTAACTAACTAACTATCATTCTATTCATTCTAACTAACTAACTATCATACTATTCATTCTAGTCACCATTCCATAAATTATTTATCAAAAACTCTACAAGAAAGCATTGATGCACTCCTGAATTGGTCAGAGTTAAACCATATGTCTCTTAACCATACTAAAACAAAATTTATGCTAATAACCACAAGACAGAAACGACAAAATCTATTATCGAGCATTCCACCTCTTTATATTAAAAATCAAGTATTGGAAGAAGTGTCTCACCACAAAGTCCTTGGTGTAAAGATTGATAATAATTTATCATGGCATGATCACATTGATTACATCTGTAAGATTGCTTCCCAAAAAATATATCAGTTATCAAAAATAAAACATTTCTTGAATCTCCACTCGCGAAAGATTTTTTTTTTACAATCACATCTTGTCAAATATTGATTATGCATCCACTGTGTGGGATTGTGCAAGTGCTAATGTTTTGAAACCTTTAGCCAGTCTTCACAGAAGAGCAGTTAAGCTTATTATGCTAAAAAATCACACTCCTTCAGAATCTGATTATACAAATTTGCAAGTATTACCATTTCAAAAAAGGTTAATGTATAATAAAGGTGTTATAATGCATAAAGTGATGTCAGGATATGCACCGGAGACATTACGTGATAATTTTATTTTGAACTATAACAGACTAAAAATCATCACACCGACTCCACGTATTGACCTTTTCAAATCAAGCCTTCTATATTCAGGTGCGGTCCTATGGAACTCACTTCCTATTTTTCTTAAGCATAAAACAAACACAGACAGCTTCAAAAAAAATTATATGTCGCACATAATGCAACTAAACATGTGCTGAATGGTTCAACAATTCATTTAAAATGTATGTGCATGTTAAACTAAATTATAATAATATGCAGATCTAAATTAAGATATGTTAAAAATTGACATATTTATTATTGGAAATTGTACTTAAAATGCGGCATGGCAATTTTTTTTATTTTTATTTATTTATTTATTTTTTTTATATCTGTATATATATATAATGTATTATAAGTTTGATGTGATAGTTATTTGATTATATTGTTTTCTGTTCTTGTTGACCCTATATTAGGGCGAGGGCTGGATGTAAAAAAGCAATATTCTTGCTTATCTATTACCCTCGATAATAAAGATTTTGTCTTGTCTTGTCTTGTCTTGTCTCTCTCTCTCTCTCTCTCTCTCTCTCTCTCTCTCTCTGTCCCCCTCCCTACTCTACCCGAGTGAAGGTGAATGGAAGATACCGCAACATTTACCACATAACAGAACAACAAGTTATGTTATAGCAAAATAAATAATTAGTTGATACATTTTTTATTTAATTGAATACATAAAGGTTGTTCAACTGTAGTTCCAAATACGGACGCTGCCTACGCAGCTCAGAAAGGAAACACTGTTTTGTTGGTCCTGAATAGTCAAATAAATTAAAAACCGTACACAAAACACCCATATACAACACAACACTACCGTAGCGCAACCATGCACTACACAGCACAACCGTACACAACACAGCTGAGCCATGCACAACACAACACGGCCGTACACAGCACAACACAACACGGCCGTACACAACACAACACAACCATAAACAACGTAGCACACCCCTAAACAACTTCACCTAATCCAGCACAACACAAACATACACCGTACACAATCGAAAACAACACCACACCACACCACAACACAGCACAACCATGCACACCACAACACAACACAACGCAACACATCCGTACCTCTCTCAGCACAACCCAACACAACCCAACACCTCACAACACGACAAAACACCTTACAATAGAAAGAAACAGACATACACAACATAACCGTACACAACACAGCACAATAGTACACAACCCAACACAACCTAAAACAACACAATCCAACCCTACACAACACAACAGATCACCACACCACACCACATCACACCACACCACACCACACCACACACCACAACACACAACACAACACATTACAAATATGCAGACCACAACACAACACAACACTAACATGCACACTACAACAACACATAACACAACCATGCACACCACAACACAACCATGCACACCACACCACACCACACCACACCACACCACAACACAACACAACACAACACAACACAACACAACACAACCATACACACCACCACACAACCCAACACAACAATGCACACCACAATACAACCCAACACAACAATGCACACCACAACATAATGTAACTTAACCATGCACACCTCAACACAGCAAAACACAACTATGCACACCACACCACACCACACCACACCACAACACAACACAACACAACACAACACAACAAAACACAACACAACACAACCATACACACCACCACACAACACAACACAACAATGCACACCACAATACAACCCAACACAACCATGCACACCACAACACAATGTAACTTAACCATGCACACCTCAACACAGCAAAACACAACTATGCACACCACATCACACCACACCACACCACAACACAACACAACACAACACAACACAACCATACACACCACCACACAACCCAACACAACAATGCACACCACAATACAACCCAACACAACCATGCACACCACAACACAATGTAACTTAACCATGCACACCTCAACACAGCAAAACACAACTATGCACACCACAACACAACACAACACAACACAACACGGCACCACGCAACACAACACAACACAATAGAACAAAATCACACACAACCATAGCCCAACCCAACCCACCACACCACACCGCACCGCAGAGCAACACAGTGCAGCGCAACGCAGCGCAGAGCAACACAGTGCAGCGCAACACAACGGAGCGCAAAGCACCGCAGCGCAACGCACCACAGCACAACACACCACAGCGCAACACACCACAGCGCACCACACTACAGCGCAACACACCAAAGCGCAACACACCACAATGCAACACACCACAGCGCACCACACCACAGAGCACCACACCACAGCGCACCACACCACAGCGCACTACACCATAGCGCACCACACCTCAGCACACCACACCACAGCGCACCACACCACAGCGCACCACACCACAGCGCACCACACCGCAGCGCACCACACCACAGCCGCACCACACCACAGCCGCACCACACCACAGCCGCACCACACCACAGTTGCACCACACCACAGCCGCACCACACCACAGCCGCACCACACACAGCCGCACCACACCACTGCCGCACCACACTACAGATGCACCACACCACAGCCGCACCGCACCACAGCCACACCACACCACAGCCACACCACACCACAGCCACACCATACCACAGCCACACCACACCACAGCCACACCACACCACAGCCACACCACACCACAGCCACACCACACCCACACCACACCACAGCCGCAACACACCACAGCCGAAACACACCACAGCCGCAACACACCACAGCCACAACACACCACAGCTGCAACACACCACAGCAACCGCAACACACCACAGCCGCAACACAACACAGCCGCAACACACCTCAGCCGCAACACACCACAGCCGCAACACAACACAGCAGCAACACAACACAGCCGCACACAACACAGCCCCACCAGCCGCAACACAACACAGCACCACCATAAACATCACAACACAGCCGCACACAACGCAGCACCACCATAAACATCACAACACAGCCGCACACAACGCAGCACCACCATAAACATCACAACACAGCCGCAACACAACACAGCACCACCATAAACATCACAACACAACCCAACCATAAACATCACAACACAACCCAACCATAAACATCACAACACAACCCAACCATAAACATCACAACACAACACAACCATAAACATCACAACACAATCCAACCATAAACATCACAACACAACCCAACCATAAACATCACAACACAATCCAACCATAAACATCACAACACAACCCAACCATAAACATCACAACACAACCCAATCATAAACATCACAACACAACCCAACCATAAACATCACAACGCAACCCAATCATAAACATCACAACACAACCCAATCATTAACATCACAACACAACACAACCATGCACAACATAGCACAACCATACACAACACAGTCGTACACAACACAGCACAACACAACCGTACACAACCATACACAACACAACGCTTTGCTTAAAACGGTCATCACTATATCTAGCAAATTTTTCAACTTGTTTTAACTCGCATCTTTCCGAAAGACGGCAAAAAGTCTTCATAAATGACTGACATTCCTCAAAAACATGTTATGTTAGAAGTTCCTTCAGGCTCAGTCCTGAAACCCATTCTTTCCACTATTACCACTTATAATCTGCCTTTACATGTATCTGATTGTGACTTAATTAACAGCATTGTTGTTGCCGACGCGTTTCTATACACATCTAGTGACACCATGTTATGAGGTCTTTGACTGGTGTAAAACAAACTCCATGATAATTCACACAACAATATCAAAAGTATGGTGATCACCACAAGACAGAATTATCAACTTGCGGTTTTAATTCTTAATGTCTTTAGTTAAAAACTGACGCATTGTAATATTATTATGTGTTATGTGCTTGAGATGCAGAACGGACAGGCTGTAAGACTAAGTTGTGACTAAATCCTCTGTCCATATGTATCAAAGATCAGTCAGTCAGTCAGTCGATCAACCCGCAAATTAGTCTCTCTTCTCTCTCTCTCTCTCTCTCTCTCTCTCTCTCTCTCTCTCTCTCTCTCTCTCTCTCTCTCTCTCTGTGTCTCTCTCTCTCTGTCTCTCTCTCTCTGTCTCTCTCTCTCTTCTCTCTCTCTCTCTCTCTCTCTCTCTCTCTCTCTCTCTCTCTCTCTCTCTCTCTCTCTCTCTCTCTCTCTCTCTCTCTCTCTCTCTCTCTCTCTCTCGTGTTTTTCAAAAAAGAAAAAGTTTTTTGAACTAGTTACCTAATGTGGAACAGGTGACGAGACGGCGATGTGTTATACATAGTTTGTGCCGTTGAATGTTAGAGCAGGTTTGATTGCAAATAATGTATGCTGGTGTAGTACACTTGTGTTGTTGTTGTACCTACTCAAATTGTTGATTTTTGCGCTGGAAATGTTTGTATGTTAGAAAGAGAGAGAGAGAGAGAGAGAGAGAGAGAGAGAGAGAGAGAGAGAGAGAGAGAGAGAGAGAGAGAGAGAGAGAGAGAGAGAGAGAGAGAGAGAGAGAGAGAGAGAGAGAGAGAGAGAGTTTGTGCCGTGGAACGATAGAGCATGATTGAAAGCCGATAATGTATGTTAGCACTGTAAACTTGTTTGTCGTTGCACCTATCCATGTTGCTAATTCATGCGCTGGATATGTCTTTGTCTTTGTCCATAAATACAATCACACGGAATGTATTACAGACCCCCCCCCCCCTCCCCGTTGAAATGAACTTTGTGTTTAAAGGACCAGACCACGCTGTTTTAGCGTCAAAAACGCTTCGAATCGTGTTCCTGCGCGACCGAACACTTCCCGATGTTTGCAGTTAGTTAGAAAACCACTTTCTTACCGTCTTCAACAATGTTTGGTTTACTTCGGAATCTTCTAAGGCCGTAATCCGACGAATTTTGTGACCGAAGCGACGGATTTCTTCTCCAAAACGACCCGCCATTGTGCCGCGTGATCTTCGCGAGACTGGCTTATGAATAAATTATCCGTGACGTCACACCGTGTGGAGATGGTAGTTTACCAACATGACAACAACAAGCGTAACTGCAGACGAAATTGAACCGTACATGTTCGAACTACCGGTTTCTCTCCTCGAATCAAGCATGAAAGATGAGGGCGGAGGCCACTTCCAGCAGTAGTGAAACAGTGACGATGAAAATTGCGACACTGTTTGTCTCAGCGATCAAAGGCAAGGGCGGATCTGGGGGGGGGGGGTTACACGGGTTACGTAACCCCCCCCCCCACCCCCCCACCCACCCCAAAAAAGAGGTAATTTATTGGCTCAGGATGCACCAGATAGCTCTATTTTGCTTCTTTGGATAAAAATAAATTCCGGGGGGGCGTGCCCCCGGACCCCCCTAGAGGCTTAGGCGCCTTCGGCGCCGTCAACTTGTATCTTCGCAGTCATTTTGTAACCCCCCCCTCCAAAGTGAATTGATCCGCCCTTGAAAGGTAAACACGCCCGCTCTCTGTGCTGAACTTATCGTCTGCTTTCGAGTCTGTGCTATTTTTTCACTCTCGCCTTGTCAACGCACTCGCGAATAAGTTGGATATTGTTTAAGTGTTCATGCATTGCATTCACGAGTAAAAGAACAACAGCTCATCGCAGTTTTAAATGTTCTTTATTATTTCAGAGACTGGTGTCAGAGTGGCCACTGTACCTGTTGTATTGTGTGGGATGGGCAGATTTGAGAGGAAGCTAGCCTGAGGTACATTGTAGAATGAAAACTTGCAGGGGAGCAAGAATGCATCACCAGCCACGAAGGTGTACATACAACTTTTTTTGAGGTGCCTATATTTGTTTGATTGTTAAATGTATGTATTTGTTGTTGTTTTTAAAGGCTATCAAGAAAACTGTTGTCATTTAAATTTGTAACACTCAGTCACATATAGTTTCACACACACACACACAAGATTAACTCACTTACATGCCCACAGAAGAAGTTTGCTCTTCACATTGTTCTGTTGTTGTTTTTATAATGTAATCATTGTAACATCAACACTCAGTAATAACCAATATTACAACACAATCACTTTTTCATCAGAACTCACTCACATACTACATGACTTTGTATTAAACCCTGGTTTATGGACACTTGCATTTGTACTTTGCATGGGAAAGCAGCCTGAATTTCAGTTAACCTGATGCCTGTTTTAGACAGAAAAAAAAGTTACCACAATCAGCAGAACTTTCACCGGAGAAAGGGCATAATTCTTTCATACTTTCTTTCTCATAGCTTTTTTTGGTTTTTATAATCTCTTCATTACACTAAATAACATCCATCTTAAGACCTATTTTGAGCCTTAATTTAAGTTGACTAGTAATGATATTAATCATAATGTATTTATTTTTATAATGTACAAACTAGAGTATGTATGTGGATATGTGTGTGATGGTGCTGGTATGGATATGTGTGGTTTGGGTTATGATGTGTACATTTTATGTGTTTTGTATGTTTTGCGAGTGCGATTTTATGTGATGTTATTCTGTACACCAGCCAAAACAAAATGTCTGGTATATTAGATAATAAACGCACCTTTAAATTTATTAGCGACTACACCCCGTCACCCTCCAGTCCCCCTCCCCCCCATTACACCCTACACTTTTAACATTGTATAAAAAATCATGCCCCAATATAGGTCCCTAGTTACCTGGGAGGACGTTAAGCTCCATAATCAACATTAACAACGTATTGAATTGAATTGAAAAGCTGGGGTTAGGAGGTCTAACTTCTTGAATTAAAGTGTTTTTTTTCTCAGGTGCATGTAGTTTTTTTATTTGCTTGAAATCATGGTGTATTCTGGTTGTAAGAGAAGAGTCAATTTCCTTGTAAGCCTGCAAAATTAAGATTTGTCATTTTTGAAGTAGCCTACATTTTTGTAAGAGTCCAAAATAGTCCAGGATAAGGAGGAAAAACATAGGGTGGGTCAGGAAATCTGAAACATTGCATAGTTTTGTTTTGCCTATGTAGACACAAAAAGTACTTAGAGCACTTTTTCCCCCCCAAGAGAGCATAGCTTAGTTTTAATTATTTTAATGCCACTGTTAGCAAGAGGAGTACTACAGACAGCAATCAAACAGTGGGTTTTTTCTGTAGACATTGCTATTTCTGTTTAGGTGTTTCAGTAGTTTTCTATGCGGATAAATCATGCTGCATGATCACTAGAAACAATCCAGCTCTGTTGCATGCAAGTTTTTTAAAGGTTTTTTTCCCCATGTTACTCCGAGAGAAAAAAAACAACCCACAGAGATAAAGTTGAACTGGCAGTTTGACTGAAGCAGTGGTAATAACACAGAGTGCTCTTCCTACAATCAATTTTTTTATGTGGATGATGATGTCCATACATGTACTTGGTTGTATTATTTTGCTAGACTATTTGTTTCTGTTAGATATATCTGCTCACATGATTGTTGTTCATAATTTGACATTACATTTACTGCTGATCAAAATGTATTGTTGGAATAGGTCTGCTTAATATTCTGACTGCAGTTTTGTAATAAAATCAAATAACACAGATGTTTTAAGTATCAAAGTGCTTTTCACACACACACACACACACACACACACACACACACACACACACACACACACACACACACACACACACACTCACACACTATGAGTATGACTGCAAACATGAATTTGTACTTGTATTAATTATAATTACTGTATTACAGAACCTGATCTGAAAAAAAGGACAACAGCAAATTATTCATGCAAGCTTGCTGTATTAACGATTTCTTTATCTATTTAATACAACACTGAATTAGATAACAACTATAACAACGTGTGTGTGTTTGTGTGAATGTCTATATGGACGGACACTGATTAAACCTGAGACTCATCGATTACCCAGGTGAGTGTAAAAGAGGGAGAGAGAGAGGGAACTTTAAGGTGGGTGCATGGGGACGGACATGTAGTAACAGATATATGTTTTAATCTGTAATCTTAACACATGTGCTTAAAATTAGGAACAGATGCCATTACACTACAAATACTGTCAGTCTGACAAAAACGCCCAGTGACACTGAACCCCTATCCCTTACAGAACACATTCAGTATACATGTACTCACTTCCTTTCGTCTGCGTTTAGTGAAAGCAGATCGTTCTGATGACATTGGTATCCGGTTTCTGACCTCCTGTGAGTGGTCAACAATTGTCGGAACTGGAACTGCGTTAGGCAACAGCTGTTTTGTGTGTGCCAGGTTTTCTTGCCGGCTTAACTGCGTTCGCATTGGAAGAAAGTGTCGCGAAACACAGCACATCGTGTTGGCCGTTTCCAGTTAATCAGTCTTGCTGCAGAAGTTGTAAGCCCATCGGAAAAAGGTGACAACTGATGCCTGAACCTTTTTTCTATACTTCATAGCTATCAGCAGCCGTGCGCATTCCTTCGGCGTGCTGTTGATGCTCGATTTAGGCAAACGCCCACTTGAGCGTAAGCTGTAACTTTCGGTTTCCAAACACTAAGTGACGTCACAGCCGGTTCTCGTCTACTGGCGGCCATTTCGAAGTCTCGTTTAGCAGACGAATTTGGCGGAACGTTTTTAATTAAATCACAATGATTAAGCTACGAATCGGTGAATTTCTTTACATTTTTGGAATCTTTAGGTGCATTTCTCTAACCTTCAGTCATCGGTTAGTGGTTCTAATAACCTTTAAAACAGCGTGGTCTGGTCCTTTAATCAATAAAATGTCTTACGTCTTACGTCTCTCTCTCTCTCTCTTTCTCTCTCTCTCTCTCTTCTCTCTCTGTGTCTCTCTCTCTCTCTCTCTCTCTCTCGCTCTCTCTCTCTCCTCTCTCGCTCTCTCTCTCTCCTCTCTCTCTCTCTCTCTCTCTCTCTCTCTCTTTCTCTCTCTCTCTCTCTCTCTCTCTCTCTCTCTCTCTCTCTCAATCTCTCTCTTTTTCTCTTTTCCCCATTCGTCTTTTGTTTTTTTTAATCGTGTGTCTCTCTTATTCACACACTCCTTCTCAAACCCTTCTTGTATTATTTCGTTCCCGAGGAGCTTGGAAACACTGATGTGGGTGATTTACATAATTCAGACCGCTCAAGCTAAATGTATGTAGAGCAACAACTTCATAAAGAAAGTCTTGGCAAGACAGCACTCGTTTATGATTGTATTGCCTTTATAACTGCTCCTGTGCCAACGGCATTAGCTCAACCGACCGCTCATTTTCTCTTACCAGCTCTGTACTTTAGCAGATGGAAATCCAGGATGAACCCTTACACAACATATGTGCAATTTGCGGACCACTAAAATACAGAGCTATAGCTCTCTCTCTCTCTCTCTCTGTATCTGTCTCCTCTCTCTCTATCTCTCTCTCTCTCTCTCTCCTTTCTCTGTCTCCTCTCTCTCTCTCTCTCTCTCCTCTCTCTTATCTCTCTCTCCCTCTCTCTCTCTTTGTATCTGTCTCCTCTCTCTCTTTCCCCCTCTCTCTCTCTCTCTCTTTCTCTCTCTCTCTCTTTTACCAATTAGTCTGTGTTGTTTTTATTCCTGTGTCTTTCTGACTCGCAGACACCTTCTTTAATCCTTTCTGCTTCCTCTCTTCCACTGATGCGGGTGAATTGCATAATTTAAACCTACCAAGCTAAATGTATTTGGAGCACCCACTTTATCAACAAACAAGTCCTTGAAAGACACCACTCCTTTATGATTGTATTGCTTTTTTCACTGCTCCTGTGCTAACAGCATTTGCTTAAGCGACCGCTCTTACCCGCTCTGTAGTTTAGCAGATGTAGTTCCAGAATTAGGCCTGACACAACACACACAACATACCAGCAGCAATTTGAGGACCACTAAAACGCAGGGCTAGCTCTGTAGTTTTTTGGTCCTCAAATAGCTGCGAAATAGTGACTGTCCGCATATAGTCGCTTTTTTCAAATCGTTCGTAACGCTATATTAAGAGAAATATCGAAGTAAAAGTTTTTTTGACACCTTTGTGTCGAATTCCCTAAACATTTCGCTTACTTTCAACTTTTTATCTCTTCAAACAAAAAAGTCAAAACAGGTCCTCATATTACCGCATTTTGACGGATGGACAAAAATGATACACAATGTCCTCAAATAGGCGAATATCCCCCTATGTGTGTGTGTGTGTGTGTGTGTGTGTGTGTGTGTGTGTGTGTGTGTGTGAATAAGAATAAGAATAAATGTTATTGTCATGAAACGTAGTGTTTATAAGACACTGGAAGGTAAAGAACAAAATGATTTCATTGTTTCTTTTTTTGGAAGCAATTATTTATAAATTCTCCCAATTTAGTTTGTACATTGTCTACTTGCAAAAGTTGACTTGGTACATCATATAAATATATAGGTTGATTAATTTCACTCAGGAAAGATTTTGGAAATTGGTTGTTTTCTATTTCTATATGCAATTATCTAGAAAATGTATTTCATCTTCTATTACTCCACATGTTTCACATAATCTATTTTCCCTAGGTGTATTGCTGTATCTACCAGTTTCAATTTTCAGGTGGTGGGCTCTTATTCTTAGTTTACACAATGACAGTTTCATGCATAAAAGATATGGTTCAGTTTTGTAATTTGTTACTATGCTTTGATACACATTTAACTTGTGTGTGTGTGTGTGTGTGTGTGTGTGTGTGTGTGTGTGTGTGTGTGTGTGCGTGTGTCTGTGTGTGTGTGTGTGTGTGCGCGCGCGTGTGTGTGTGTGTGTGTGTGTGTGTGTGTGTGTGTGTGTGTGTGTGTGTGTGTGTGTGTGTGTGTGTGTGTGAATGTATGGGTACGTGCGTGTGTGTATGTATATGTCACGGTAGAGACGAAGATCTGGTAGAAACGTCGTTTCTACCGGTAGAGACGAAGAAATAATACACAAGAGTTTTTAAAACAGATGGTTGCGAGTTGAAAGCGAGAGAAACTTTGATCTTGTCATTAAAACCGCTGGTAAAAGTCACCTCACATAGCACAACTAATACACAAGAGTCTTTAAAACAGCTGGTAAAAGTCACCTCACAAAGCACAAATAATACACAAGTCTTTAAAACAGCTGGTAAAAGTCAACTCACATAGCACAACTAATACACAAGAGTCTTTTAAAACAGCTGGTAAAAGTCACCTCACATAGCACAAATAATACACAAGTCTTTAAAACAGCTGGTAAAAGTCAACTCACATAGCACAACTAATACACAAGTCTTTAAAACAGCTGGTAAAAGTCAACTCACATAGCACAACTAATACACAAGTCTTTAAAACAGCTGGTAAAAGTCACCTCACATAGCACAAATAATACACAAGTCTTTAAAACAGCTGGTAAAAGTCACCTCACATAGCACAAATAATACACAAGTCTTTAAAACAGCTGGTAAAAGTCAACTCACATAGCACAAATAATACACAAGGGAACTCTCTCCCTCCCTCCCCCCCCCCACACCATAAAAGGCTTGCTCATCACTAGACAGTTTGGAACTGCATTTAGTGCACTAGAAGAATTGTCAGAAGAGGGGTACACTCACTCACCAGAGTGATTGTCTTTGTTCAGACACGATCGGGTGGATTTAGGGTGACATTTTGTAGAGCAGGGTACTGCTGCTCGCTTGCACTTGCATTTAGCGTTACATTTTCCCCTGCACGTGCACACGGAGGCCCCCATTACACACACACACACACACAAACGTTTTGATTCCGATCGTCGTTTCTACCGGTAGAAACTCCGATCGTCGTCTCTACCGTGACATATATGTGCGTGTGTGTGTGTGTGTGTGTGCGTGCGTGCGTGTGTGTATGTGCGTGTGAGTGTGTGTGTGTGTGTGTGTGTGTGTGCGTGTGCGTGCGTGCGTGCGTACGTACGTACGTGCGTGAGTGCATGCGTGCCTGTGTCTGTGCGTGCATGTGAGTTTTATAAGTGTATAGTGTGTTTATAGGGGGAAGAGAAAAAGCGGGCTTCAGGCGAAAAGGCTTGGGCAAATCCTGATAAAGCCGGAGAGTCCGACAAAAGGCCACTGTTACGATAACGAGCTAGAGAAGACAAGAGACGACCCATTATTGCAGACGAAAAAGATGAAACAACAACAACACCAACTGACACACACCAGTCAACTCCACCACCCACCTCGATTGACCTGAATCCGGGCTACTTACTTTCAAACGTTCAAAACTTCGAATTGAACTGAATTTGTCTTGATGATACCAAGAATTCTTTCGAGTTTTAAAATGTTTGTCTGACAAGCTGTGAATTTATTCTCTAGATTTTAAAAGTAAGGTCTAGAAATTCTTTGAAAAATGCTCGCTCTCCGGAGGGTGTTCCCTAGCGGGAAGCGTTAAAACGAAATGGTGTTTGTACTTAATGTAAACACCTGGCTGTGTCAGTGATCAAAAACTAATGGTTTACGGGAGGCGGAGTGGGCCTTTGACCAAAATAATGTGAACCATGGTTTTGGAAAAAAGAATGCAAAAAAGAAAAAGAAAAAAGGAGAACAAAAGGCAAATGCAATCTGATAGTCACGCAGAAGATACTGTTATTTTGCAAACTAGTGCCTTATAGAATCACCTTTTTAATAGACCGGGCCAAAAGGGAACAAAACGATTTAGCGATAGACTGTCCGAATGCGAAAAGAAGCAACCCTCTTGAACTCAGACTGAGCATATCAAACGTGCTTTTAGGATGAAAAAAAAATCGTCACATTGAAAATCTCGCTTTTTCTCGACGTTTCGCGAGATGCAACGAGATGATCACGATATAGAGACAACAAAAATTGGGTCACACGTGATCTGTCTCTCTTTCCCCCCTGCTCCCCCCACTGTTTTTATCTGTTTTCTTTCTTCACTTATTTTGAAAAGTCAGAATGTGCCGATTTTGTTACGATCCATTGGAGAGGTCTTTGACACGTGAAATGTGCTTTCTATTTCTGATTTTGTGATTGTTTTTATAAAATGGCAGGCCCATGCAAATAGATAAAACTACACGAAGCAGTGCACTGAAATCTAAATGGAATATATCACTCATACAGACAGGAAGAACAAGTCGCGTAAGGCGAAAATACAATATTTAGTCAAGTAGCTGTCGAACTCACAGAATGAAACTGAACGCAATGCAACGCAGCAAGACCGTATACTCGTGGTCCACCGCTCACGGCATAGGCAGTGAAATTGACAGGAAGAGCGGGGTAGTGGTTACGCTATGCTGCATAGCACGCTTTTCTGTACCTCTCTTCGTTTTAACTTTCTGAGCGTGTTTTTAATCCAAACATATCATATCTATATATTTTTGGAATCAGGAACCGACAAGGAATAAGATGAAAGTGTTTTTAAATTGATTTCGAAAAAAAAAAATTGATAATAATTTTTATATATTTAATTTTCAGAGCTTGTTTTTAATCCGAATATAACATATTTATATGTTTTTGGAATCAGCAAATGATGGAGAATAAGATAAACGTAAATTTGGATCGTTTTATAATTTTTTATTTTTTTTTACAATTTTCAGATTTTTAATGACCAAAGTCATTAATTAATTTTTAAGCCACCAAGCTGAAATGCAATACCGAACCCCGGGCTTCGTCGAAGAGTACTTGACCAAAATTTCAACCAATTTGGTTGAAAAATGAGGGCGTGACAGTGCCGCCTCAACTTTCACGAAAAGCCGGATATGACGTCATCAAAGACATTTATCAAAAAAATGAAAAAAACGTTCCGAGATTTCATACCCAGGAACTCTCATGTCAAATTTCATAAAGATCGGTCCTGTAGTTTAGTCTGAATCGCTCTACACACACACACACACACACACACGCACGCACACACACACATACGCACATACACCACGACCCTCGTTTCGATTCCCCCTCGATGTTAAAATATTTAGTCAAAACTTGACTAAATATAAAAACGTGTGTCAAACATATTTGCTGTTGTTGAAACTGGCGCTCCCTGTTTTTTACATTTAGTCAATTTTTGACTAAATGTTTTAACGTAGAGGGAGGAATCGAGACGAGGGTCGTGGTGTATGTGTGTGTGTGTGTGTGTGTGTGTGTGTGTCTGTGTGTGTCTGTGTGTGTCTGTGTGTGTGTGTGTAGAGCGATTCAGACTAAACTACTGGACCGACCTTTATGAAATTTGACATGAGAGTTCCTGGGAATGATATCCCCGGATTTTTTAAAAAAAATTTTCGATAAATGTCTTTGATGACGTCATATCCGGCTTTTTGTAAAAGTTGAGGCGGCACTGTCACACCCTCATTTTTCAATCAAATTGATTGAAATTTTGCCAAAGCAATCTTCGACGAAGGCCGGACTTCGGTATTGCATTTCAGCTTGGTGGCTTAAAAAATAATTAATGAATTTGGTCATTAAAAATCGGAAACTTGTCATTAAAAACATTTTTTTTCTAAACGATCCAAAAACAATTTCATCTTATTTTTCGTCATTTTCTGATTCCAAAAACATATACGTTATATTTGGATTGCAAACAAGCTCTGAAAATTAAAAATATGAAAAATATGATAAAAATTAATTGTCCGAAATCGATTTAGAAACAATTTCATCTTATTCCTTGTCGGTCCCTGATTCCAAAAACATATAGATATGATAATGTTTGGATTAAAAACAAACACAGTACGCTAAAAAGAATAGATACAGAAAAGCGTGTTATCCTACTCAGCGCGACCATCACCGCACTATTTTGGCTTGTCGATTTCACTGCCTTTGCCACGAGCGGTGGACTGACGAAACTACGATTATCCTACATACGTGAGAGAGACACCCGTGAGATAATAATCGTTCAAATCACACGTGTGTATATCATGTAAATGAGGTCATGTCAAGCAAGTCTGGCAGGGACCTATTTTTCCACTGCTTATGATGCCAAAGTCACCGAGACAAACGTCATTATAGAAGAAAAAAAATTGCGCTCGTTAATTACCCTCGATGAATCTTTAGAACTAACACGTCACGCCACACTTTCAGAGTGACGTTTCTTTGCTTTGACGTAATAGATTGCACGAGGCTTTAGAAGAGATCGAGGTTCCAAAACAAGCGTCTTCAATTTAGCTGCCTCGAATGCAGGACATTTTCAGTAAAATACACGTAAGTACAGTATGTAGGATAAACAGAATACTACATGGCTTGCTGTGTCGTACCAGATTTACACTCGTTGCTTTTTCAAATAGTGAACAGCTCGCTTTCGCTCGCAGTTCAATATTTAAACAAGTCGCGTAAGGCGAAAATACAATATTTAGTCAAGTAGCTGTCGAACTCACAGAATGAAACTGAACGCAACGCAACGAAGCAAGACCGTATACTCGTAGCATCGTCACTCCACCGCCCGTGGCAAAGGCAGTGCACGTGGAATTGACAAGAAGAGCGGGGTATTCGTTGCGCTGAGAAGGATAGCACGCTTTACTGTACCTCTCTTCGTTTTAACTTTCTGAGCGTGTTTTTAATCCAAACATATCATATCTATATATTTTTGGAATCAGGAACCGACAAGGAATAAGATGAAAGTGTTTTTAAATTGATTTCGAAAAAAAAAAATTGATAATAATTTTTATATATTTAATTTTCAGAGCTTGTTTTTAATCCGAATATAACATATTTATATGTTTTTGGAATCAGCAAATGATGGAGAATAAGATAAACGTAAATTTGGATCGTTTTATAATTTTTTATTTTTTTTTACAATTTTCAGATTTTTAATGACCAAAGTCATCAATTAATTTTTAAGCCACCAAGCTGAAATGCAATACCGAACCCCGGGCTTCGTCGAAGAGTACTTGACCAAAATTTCAACCAATTTGGTTGAAAAATGAGGGCGTGACAGTGCCGCCTCAACTTTCACGAAAAGCCGGATATGACGTCATCAAAGACATTTATCAAAAAAATGAAAAAAACGTTCGGGGATTTCATACCCAGGAACTCTCATGTCAAATTTCATAAAGATCGGTCCAGTAGTTTAGTCTGAATCGCTCTACACACACACACACACACACGCACACACGCACGAACGCACACACACACGCACATACACCACGACCCTCGTTTCGATTCCCCCTCGATGTTAAAATATTTAGTCAAAACTTGACTAAATATAAAAACCAACTCGTGTAAATCTGGTAAGACACAGCAAGCCATGTAATATTCTCTATGTATGCGGTCTTGGTGAAAAAATGCAGTGCGTTCAGTTTCGTTCTGTGAGTTCGACAGCTTGACTAAATGTTGTTATTTCGCCTTACGCGACTTGTTTACTTTTAGTCAAGTTTTGACTAAATGTTTTAACATAGAGGGCGAATCGAGACGAAGGTCGTGGTGTGCGTGTGTGTGTGTGTGTGTGTGTGTGTGTGTGTGTGTGTGTGTGTGTGTGTGTGTGTGTGTGTGTGTGTGTGTGTGTGTGTAGAGCGATTCAGAGTAAACTACTGGACTGATCTTTATGAAATTTTACACGAGAGTTTCTGGGTATGATATCCCCATACATTTTTTTCATTTTTTTTTTATAAATGTCTTTGATGACGTCATATCCGGCTTTTTGTAAAAGTTGAGGCGGCACTGTCACACCCTCATTTTTCAATAAAATTGATTGAAATTTTGGCCAAGCAATCTTCGACGAAGGCCGGACTTTGGTATTGCATTTCAGCTTGGAGGCTTAACAATTAATTAATGACTTTGGTCATTAAAAATCTGAAAATTGTAATTAAAATTATTTTTTTATAAAACGATCCAAAATTACGGTAATCTTTTTCTGCATCATTTTCTGATTCCAAAAACATATACATATGTTATATTCGTATTAAAAACAAGCTCTGAAAATTAAACATATAAACATTATGATTAAAATAAAATTTCCGAAATCGATTTCGAAACAATTTCATCTTATTCCTTGTTGGTTCCTGATTCCAAAAACATATAAATATGATATGTTTGGATTAAAAACACGCTCAGAAAGTTAAACGAAGAAAGCTACAGAAAAGCGTGCTATGCAGCACAGCGCAACCACTACCGCGCTAAACAGGCTCGGCAATTTCACTGCCTTTTGCACGAGCGGCAGACTACGGTCATTGTGACAAAATGCAGTGCGTTCAGCTTCATTCTGTGAGTTCCACAGCTTGACTAAATGTAGTAATTTCGCCTTACGCGACTTGTTTTCATTTCCTGTTCCTGTTTTGATGCGTTATGTGCGGCTTTCTATATCTTCTTGATGTTTGAAGAAACAAATTTAAAAGTTTGAACAGTATTTGTCACCTTTGTAGAAGAGTCAAGACAAACTCGGAAAAGTAACCTCGGCAAGAAAAGGAAACACGCGTCAAAAAGGAAATGAGTTTATTTCTGAATCACGACGACTGAAAGGTACGTGTCTCTGAAAATTAAATCTTTGAAGGTTAAACGAACGTGTCAAATATGCACGCACGCACGCACGCATGCCCGCACGCACACACGCACGCATGCACCCACACACGCACGCACGCTCGCACACACGCTCGCACGCACGCACGCACACACGCACGCACGCACGCACACACGCACACACACACAAATTAGAAAGGGAGAGAGAGAGAGAGAAAGAGAGAGAGGGAGAGAGGGAGAGAACAAGAACAAGAACAATTCTTTATTTTACGAGGGTAATAGAGTAAGCAGTGATCTGCTTTTTTACATCTGGCCCTCGCCCTAAAGAGGGACTAGTCTAAAATTGCTAAAGAATAAGCAAGTAAAGAAAACAAACTACTGCTACATGATTATAATAGAAATGAAAGTAAGAACATATCATCAATTTACATACAATACATTGCTTAAATGAAAAATGTAAGTTCATTTGACATGAGTTAAGAAGTATAGAGTAGATTGCACTGACACAACAACGTTGTAAGTGCCATGCCCATTGACATACACTGCATTCGAAAGAATCAGTGTATATAAAAATAATAATACATTGTTAAAAAGCACCGGTTGTTGGTTTTAACAACCATTCTAGCGACAACAGATGTTTATTTATACTTCATGAGATAAGACGTATATCTGGTCTTAAAAACGTTTGTGCTGCTAGTTTGCCGTAGGATTGTCGGAAGAGTGTTCCAGAGACTGCTACCTGAATAGACTAAACTAGATTTGAATAGGTCAATCCTAGGCAGAGGCATGTTCAGTCTCATCAATTGGCGTGAAGTTTTTAATGTGAATTTGGAAAATATGGTTTGAGGTACACATCCATGAATAATTTTATGCATAAGGGTACCTTTATTATAACTTAGCCTTGCCTTCAGAGGAAGAATGCCTAAGTTCATGTAGTCTAAGTCATATAGGGTTGTTTTCTTCAATAAGACTACTTTAAGCGCACGTTTATGTAATCTATTTAGTGGTTTGAATGAATTTTCACTTGCCGAGTCCCACAAGGTAGACGCGTAGTCAATAACAGACTGAATATGAGCATTAAAGAATAATTTCCTGGCTTCCAAATTCAGAAAGTGCTTGATTCTAGATAATAGATAGACCTTCTTGGACACTTGTTTAGACAGTTGTTCGATGTGGGGTGACCAAGACAGGTTATTATCAATGGTCACTCCCAAAACTTTATGATGGTCGACTTTTTCAACAAGTTTATTATTAACCGTTAGATCGTGAAATATTGTGGTTATGTTCTGGCGTTTTTGCCTAGTTGTTATTATCATGCTTTTTGTTTTTTTGGGGTTAAGGGACATGTGATTTAGCTCAGTCCATTCACTCAACTGGTTTAAACTTTCTTGCAGTGTTTCTGATAAACGACTTAAATTTGTGTTACTAGAATGTATGGTTGTGTCATCTGCAAAAAGTTCACATAAATTCTCAATGTGAAGGGGAAGGTCATTTATGTATATAGAGAAGAGGAGAGGGCCTAAAACTGACCCTTGTGGTACGCCATATCGTACATCCTGCATACTTGATGCTGAGGCGTTTGCGTATACAGCCTGTTGCCTGTCAATAAGAAAAGAAGTTATAAGTTCAACAGAATCAATCCCGAGTCCATACAATGTGAGTTTCCTCAGTAACAACTTGTGATCAATTACATCAAAAGCTTTGGCAAAATCGACAAAAACAGCTCCACAAAATTCATTATCGTTGATCTTTTCCAACCACTGATCAACAAGAGAGACTAAGGCAGTGTGACAGGAGTGATGAGCTCTAAATCCAGACTGGTTAGGGTGAAATAATTGATTGAGGTCAAAGTGCGATAATAGGTGTTTGTTTATATGTCGTTCCAGTGGTTTTGATAATACTGACAGTATAGAAATCGGCCTGTAATTTGAGGGGTCTTTCTTTTCGCCAGATTTAAACAGAGCAATGATTTTAGCTTGCTTGAGGGCTATTGGAAAATAGTTTTTTTTCTAAACAGAGATTATAAATGTAAGTGAGGGTGCCAGAAATTACAGGGGCTGATAACTTTAGAATCCTTCCATCAAGCCCGTCTATTCCCCGGGTACCCGTTTGCTTTAAATGAGCGAGTGCGTGAAATACTTCAGGCACCGTAAGCGGAGGAATATTTAACTGAGATGAAATTTGTTTTGATTTACAGAAGTCTTCCAAAACTTCCAATTTATTTAAGGTTGTTTTATCATTTATAACAACCTTTTCAGCTATTTTGGAAAAATGTGTGTTTAAATCATCAGGTGATATGTCCTTTAGGCAACTTGAAGTAGATGCAGTCGTTTTATTTGTAAGTTCATTTATTGCTTTCCAAATGTTCTTTGAATTTTGTTTTGAAGAAGCAAGGTCTTGAAAATACTTTCTTTTTTTTAATCGTTTCATTGAATTAACTTTATTTCTCTGTTCTCTATACTCCTCTTCTTTACCGATTGACTTTAAAAAATCACGATGATCAATTGCATCTTGTAATTCATCATCAAACCACTTAGGTTTTACTATGTGTTTGACTCTCTTAATTCTCCATGGAGCATGTTGATCATAAATGTTAGTGAAAGCATTCAGCCAGTGCGTTAGAGCAGCATCAGGATTCGTATGATTATAAACCTCAGGGAGAGAGGAATTACAGAGGTCACGAAGAAATGTGTCTTCGTTGAATTGAGAAAAGGATCTATATTTTATTGTCTTGTGGCCAGCTTTAGGGATTTTTACACCCTTTCTCGACCACGTTAGACAAATGGGAAAGTGATCACTGCAACCACTAGCTGGAACACAACATTCAACAATGTTACGATGATCAGTCATATAAATATGATCTATCAGAGTGCTGGTGGTTGCTGTGACTCTCGTAGGTGTGCATACTATTTGTTTGAGATTATAGAGGTTAAGCATATCAAGCCACATTTTGTTCTGTTTTAACAAATTAATATTAAAGTCACCTAACATAATTATTTCCTTTGATTCGAGCAAGACTGCATCTAACATCTGTGTAAAATTATCTGACCAGTTTGCTCGCTCTGCAGGATTTCTATAACAGAAACCTATAAGGAGTGGAGGTGCTCTTTTCAACTTAATTTCTATCCACACCGATTCCACAAACTGCTCAAGGTGTGTTAATCGTGTATAACTAACTGATTCGCTTATGTACAATAGCAAACCAGTTTCTTTACTTTGCTGTGGGTCTCTTCGTAATACATTGTAACCAGGAATAGCAACATCAGAATCTGAAATCTGGTGAGATAATCTGGATTCTGAAAACCCAAAAACGTGAAAGCTTGAACCAGAATTTAAAAGCATAGTAGATATGTCAGTCATTTTGTTAATTGCATGGTTTATATTCAGGTGTCCCACGCGAAAACCCTCTTTAGTGGGCCATGCATTTGGACAGCTGCTCATCGTGAAACTATAATTATAACAGCGTTCTAACTCCTGAGCGTTAAAATGAATCGATATATCTACTGAAATATCTTGGTACAAATTAAACAAACTAAAAGTAAATAGCAAACGAGAAAAAAAAAGCAATTAAGAAACACAAAAATATGTTATCAAAAAGGAATAGACACTGTAATAATGAAAAAGGAGACAATAAACTACTTTGAACGAAGAAGTAAGTTACTAATTAATACTAAGTAAATAAGTAAGTAAAAGTGATACTGTAATAGCGATCGCAGACAACAACAATCAATAAGCAAAGGGCGACGTCTCCGAGACTGTCCAAAAGTGGTGATAAAGTTAATATTCGTACTTTCAGTTGAAGACTGTTGTCAAACAATGAGACACACGCACACTTGAACGTGGATGATCGCGAATAACGACACAGTTGTGACTAGATCAGTAGACACAAGCACACAGTTATTATCAACCTGACTTCTCAAAGTATAAGAAGAAAGGTTTCACACGTTGGAGTAAGTGTAAATTCACAGTCTTCGGGTCACTTTTGATTGAACACAGTCAGGGTCGCACTAAAACACTGTAGTTTTAAAACTACACACACAATATCGACAATGTCACCGTTTAGCATCTGGCCCTTTGGATAGGACAGGATGCAAACTACACACTGCAGAGAGGGCACCCACTTACTTGGTTAGTAAGGAATCTCTCCGATAGTCAATGGCCACGAGCATTTGAAATTCGCACATTTATACGAATACTGGTATTGGTATACTTGTTATGAGTCTTTCTCTTTCTGTTTCAAACACACACACACACACGCGCGCGCACGCACGCACGCACGTATGCACGCACACATAAACACACATCATACAGAGTGGTATTCGCACAACATAGTTACGCTCTCGCACACACGCACGCACACGCACGCACACACACACACACACACACACACACACACACACACACACATACAATTCATTGTTTTCATTCGGAACATACTCTCTTTCGAAGTCACACAGACTGACGAATGATCACCTAAACAAGTGTAGCGGCCATCACGCCGCCCTGGTAGGGGTAGTGTTGCGGGAAGGCAGGAGGTGGACAGCCATACCCCAAGGGGAACACAGCGCTCCCATGAGGAGAAAAGGGGTGTGGCCCAGGCCAGGGCTGGGGGTGAAGTCGCCTAGCTGTATGCCACCAGTAAGGCGGCGGCGAGAGGGGCAAGCCCGGGGGGCTTTCGAATGAAGAGGCTGGTCCACAAACAAGACGGTGTCTGTTGTCTCGGTTGACTAGTGGCATGTGGCTGTCGCAGTCATTACGACCCTGCCATGGCTGTCTCGCTGGTGGAGAGAACCGGACATGACCGGGACCGTTCCTCGGTGGCTGCCCCTGCGCTCCGTGTTCTGTAACCTCAGCACGGCGATATGGATGTTGTGCGGGGGCCTGAACCGGGTTATGTGCGGGGGTCTCCAACAATGGTTTGCGGGTACCGCTATGGATGACATCACGCAGCTGGCCGGCGTACTTTATGTTGCACGCCAGTCTGCCGGTGCCCTGACGACTGGGGTGAATGTCGTCCTTGTACAGGGCCTTTCGTGGAGCTCCATTGCTGGTGAGAAAGGTCGTGGTGTGGTCGACCAGCAACACCTTCTCCTTGCTGCAGGCCCTGACCAGGGCGTCGTTTGACGATGCGACGGTCTTCTTCAGTGGATGTTCTCCACATGGTGGGACGATGGAGGAGAAGTGAGGGCGTGCATTTGGAAAGACTTTTTTCACTAGTTTTATAATGGCACTCCATTTTGTTTCGGTGATGGTATTTTCTCGGCATGTGTTAATGCCGATATGCACAACAGCAAGTAGCACATTAGGGCATTGGGGAATATGCTTAAGCCAATGTGTTATATCGTCCAAGGCTAGTCCAGAAACACTGATGTTTTCCACACGTTTTCCTGGAAATGTAAGCTCTGGTCTGACAGGGCAAAGAACAGAGTCTCCAATCAGCACGTGCGTGGTTTCTGGGGCCACTCTGCACTCCGCTAGTCGCTGTCGCGGTGTTTTCACGGTGTGCATGGGCCTGCTGACTGCGTGTCTTCTGACTGCTGCTGTTGCTTCTGGTTTGTCACCTGTCATTAGCTTTTCCCGGCCTGCGTTGCGCACGACAACCTCTGTATTGCCTGTGCAGGTGGAAAGAGTATCTCGATCAGAGAGCACAGAAAACATGTTTGCAACACTGACGGTGCAGACATCAACACACTCCGTGGCAACAGGAGAATCATATGCGCTGGCATCAGGCAGGCCGTCCGTTTCTGTGTGAACGGAAGACGTCTTTGGTTTCTGGTGAGACTCACTCTGTGTCTGCAGTTGTTTCTTGCAGTCGCCTAACTGGGATTTTAGGTCATGCATTTCCTTGGAAAGTCTGTTGTTCTCTCGTTGGAGTGCGTCCATGATTTCGTAAACCTTCTCAAATTTCACCTTCATGTGTTGTTTTAGGTCCGCCTTTACTTGATATTTTGCAGTTTCTATCGGAGACTGAACATCATCTGATAGTTCTGCAGTAAGGTCTGGCATGGAAGGGGAAGTAAGAGTGGGGTCCTCTGTCGTGGGGAATGCTTCGGGCAGGGTCTGGGCAGTAGTCAAAGAAGAAGCGGAAGGCACCAATGGGGATATCTGAGGACCAACCACGCTTTCGCTGTCAGCAACAGTGACCTCAGAGGGTCGCACAGACACAGACAGTAAGCCGGTGGAGGGTCCAGGGGAGATTGCGTTGTCTTCGTCTTCGTCGCCACGGACTGGTGCAGCTTGATCAGACTCAAGGACTGAAGGGAGGAGATGATTGGACGGGTGGGTGGGTGTGTCAGGCTGATCGACGGAGGGGGGCTCTGAAGTAGGGGGCGTTGTCGACTCAGTTTGCCCGGCATGAGTCAAAGAAGAAGCGGAAGTCACCAATGGGGATATCTGAGGGCCAACCACGCTTTCGCTGTCAGCAACAGTGACCTCAGAGGGTCGCGCAGACACAGACAGTAAGCCGGGGGAGGGTCCAGGGGAGGTTGCTTTGACTTCGTCTTCGTCGCCACGGACTGGTGCAGCTTGGTCAGACTCAAGGACTGAAGGGAGGAGATGATCGGACGGGTGGGTGGGTGTGTCAGACTGACCGACGGAGGGGGGGTCTGAAGTAGGGGGCGTTGTCGACTCAGTTTGCCCGCGAAGCCGACGCGAGGCTCTGGTGGGCATTTCCTTTGACTGAGGCTGACCCAGTGCCTCTTCTGTGATGGGGTCAATGTCGCGCATGACCAGACTGCCGCTAGCAGAGCGTGACGTACATGGCAGTGGTAGCCTGGTCAGTTTCGCTTGTAGAGTGGGGCCCTCTGTTGTACGATTACAGAGTGCGTGAATACATTCCACAAGACTATTGAATTCGGTGTTCCTCCATGTAGGACACTTAGTGCCTTGTACAAGGATTGTCCCTGTGGTGTAATACACTGTAATAGTAACAAGCTTCTTGCTGCCGCATTCCACTGAGATTTTGGTACTGTACAAGTCAGATGATGGGAGTGCAGTTGGAATATCGGTTAAAGAGTCAGAATCTTGCACAGTGATGGGACGACGTGGATCCTTCGCTTCATCCAGCCATTTCACAGAGAACCCCTGCTGGGAGTCTATGTCTCGAACATACCGTATTATATATATAAAACTTGCCTTGCTATAGGCAATATGGTGGGGGGTACATCAAATGTCAGTTGTTTCGGGTCTATCTTTATGTCAACGATTGGGACCCAGCTACTTGCCGTGCTGCTATGGTGGAGGGCCATGGTGATAGCACTAACAGTGATGGTTCATGTAAGTAATAACAAACATGTAAATAAGGGGAATATGGGGTTGAACACACAAAGTTCATGGCCAGCTGAGAGAGAAACACAGGATAATGTTCACATCATTCTCAAAGTCAAACACGTTTATCAGTTTCGGGCGACGCGACAGGTACCACAGTACTTTTAACAAGCAAAAGCCCCGTCAGGAAACGGTGTTCAGTCAGGCAATGACGCTGCTACACACACGCCACACAGAGAACCCCGTTGCGTCATGATGACGAGCTAGCCACAACGTGTACTGCACAGTGATTAGTAACGGAAAGAAGAGATGGACGGTTGGAAGGTTTCGCAGGCACCGTGTACACGCGCCGTTCCACGGCCCTCCCAGCCACCTGAAGGGATTAGGCGGCGAGCTTGCCCCCAGTCCGGGGAAGGGGCCAGCGGATGGTCACATGACGTCACACAGAACAGAGGGTAGCGAAGGCCGAGAACAAAGAGCCGAAATTGAAATGTCACAATTCCTTTTCAGCTAAACATTTTCATTCAATGTCCTACTACAAGCATCAAGTCCTTGAAATCACCGAACCACACATACCAATTTCAACATGGAAAAACACCGTTGTCCACTGTACGATCCATTAGAACACAGAGCAAATTCAAAGCGTGCGCACAGCTCAGGGAGAGAAAGAGAGAGGAACTTAAACTTTATACTAGATAGAGGGAGAGAGAGAGAGAGAGAGAGAGAGAGAGAGAGAGAGAGAGAGAGAGAGAGAGACAGAGACACAGACTCGGAGAGACAGACAGACATACAGAGACAGCGACAGACAGACAGAGAAAGAGGCAGAGACAGAGACAGACAGGCCGACAGACAGAGACGAAAAAAGATATACGGAGACAGAGACAAGGAGATTGTCAGAACTGAAATCAAATTCCCGTGGTTTAACGTTCGACAGATAAAGGGGCTAAAAACGGACAGCAACAGTTACTACATCAACAATAAGATCTCCTTCTGAGGAAAACATACGTTCTTTACAGACACGGATTGTGGTCTAAATTCAGTTAATTGTAAGACTATATGCAAGAAAATTTGGAGAACAAAAACTCGCTCCAATCCTCTTGTCCAATTCCCAAGAGAGCCCAACCCACCTACCCACCCCTCCACCCCGCGCTAACACCCTCCACGTCTCGGAGACTTTGCAAGATTGATGAGTAGGAAGAATGACCGACTATGACTTATGACCGAGTCAAAACAAGAGCGGACAAGTCGAGACCCGGTGGCAAATCGTAGTTTGAAGAGTCTTATCTCCCTTCCTCAATCTTCTGCGCAGACTCATGGAATGACCGGCCAAACAGACTTCTTCTGAATTGAACTTACTGAAAATGGGACTGTTTTGATAAAAAAAAGAAATAAGAGAGAGAGAGAGAGAGAGAGAGAGAGAGAGAGAGAGAGAGAGAGAGAGAGAGAGAGAGAGAGAGAGAGAGAATAAAACGCCTACCCGATTGTTGAAAAGTCTCCAACTGAAACGAATTATCGCCTCAGGAATATGACGTGGGTTTCTACTTTTGTATTTGTGCTTCCGTAATAGAGATTTTGTAGAAACAGACATTCGCTGTCAAAATGGCCAATTTTATTTCCAAAAAAATTTGTTTTTCATCTTCGATTCTTTGAAGGAGTAACCGCACCAACAAAGAAACCAAGACCACTATTTTTGATGATTGCAAGCAGTGATGACGCCCACACGAATACAAGTAGGGACGAGTTTGGCACACAATAAACATCACAAATTCATTCCTGAAATAACGGAAAAGACAAACAATGACGACAGAGCAACTTAAACTTTATACTATCAGCTAAGAGTTTAACGGCCTTTTCCATGCAACAACAACCGCCCCCACCCCCTGCCCTTCCTTTTCTTTAACTTAGAAATACTTCTCGCTTGTTATGTTTTTACATTTAGTCAAGTTTTGACAAAATGTTTTTAACATAGAGGGGGAATCGAGACGAGGGTCGTGGTGTATGTGTGTCTGTCTGTGTGTGTGTGTGTGTGTGTGTCTGTGTGTGTGTGTGTAGAGCTATTCAGAGTAAACTACTGGACCGATCTTTATGAAATTTTACATGAGAGTTCCTGGGTATGATATCCCCGGACTTTTTTTTCTTTTTTTCGATAAATGTCTTTGATGACGTCATATCCGGCTTTTTGTAAAAGTTGAGGCGGCACTGTCACACCCTCATTTTTCAATCAAATTGATTGCAATTTTTGTAAAGCAATCTTCGACAAAGGCCGGACTTCGGTATTGCATTTCAGCTTGGTGGCTTAAAAATTAATTAATGACTTTGGTCATTAAAAATTTGAAAATTGTAATACATTTTTTTTTTATATAAAACGATCCAAATTTACGTTCATCTTATTCTACATCATTTCCTGATTCCAAAAACATATAAATATGTCATATTTGGATTAAAAACAATCTCTGAAAATTAAAAACATAAAAATTATGATCAAAATTAAATTTCCGAAATCGATTTAAAAACAATTTCATCTTATTCCTCGTTGGTTCCTGATTCCAAAAACATATAGATATGATATATGTTTGGATTAAAAACACGCTCAGAAAGTTAAAAAGAAGAGAGGCACAGAAAAGCGTGCTATGCAGCACAGCGAAACCACTACCGCGCTAAACAGGCTCGTCAGTTTCAATCGGTTTTGCACAAGCGGCGGACTACGGTCATTGTGAAAAAATGCAGTGCGTTCAGCTTCATTCTGTGAGTTCCACAGCTTGACTAAATGTAGTAATTTCGCCTTACGCGACTTGTTTTTTATCAGGAGGGACGGCGTGCAGTTCCTAGCAGCAACATTAATAGTTTTCTCTTTTCACGACTGAGAGTCCATCTGTAGGCAAACTGCGTCTTATTTTGGCTCAAATTGACAGTGTGCACGTTTTAAAGCATTTTCCTCATTGTGTAAACTGTTATTGCACAATGCACTGATAACTATATATACATCTTGGACGTGTCAAATTTGACAGTATTATAAACTTTCCCAAACAGAACCAGACACATTTAGTCAAATAAGTCCTACACCAATCCTCTAAGATGATCTGGCTAAGAACTAAACGCATGCTACCCCCCCCCCCCCCCCTATCCCCCCTCCGAAATTGACAGTGTCATAAATCTCAGTCAGCAGTATTATTTGGTTTGCTATATATTAATTTGATTTATGTTCTACTATCGATCTCATCCCGACTCTAGCCAAAGATGCCGGTAACCTTTAAATTGCTCCGATAGAATCACCTGATTGCGACAGCCGGCGACCGCCTTTCGATGATTGATTGGCAATGCTGTCATCTTTTTTTATCGTCTTTTTGTGTGTGAAAGATAACCCTGCCGTCTGTCCATTTCTATGACAACTGGGTCAACTGATAGGGAAGACTAGCTTCCATACACTCTATGACACGACTGAAAGATACAAGCTCCGTCATCAGACAAAAAAACCCACAACTTTATTTAATTGTTGCTTAAGGGGATATTACGTGTGTGTTTGTTTTTACATTTAGTCAAGTTTTGACTAAATGTTTTAACATAGAGGGGGAATCGAGACGAGGGTTGTGGTGTATGTGTGTCTGTGTGTGTGTGTGTGTGTGTGTGTGTGTCTGTGCGTGTGTGTGTGTGTGTGTGTGTAGAGCGATTCAGAGTAAACTACAGGGGCCAGTTTCATAAGCCAGAAACACAGTCGACCAACTGCAGTTGTCCGAGAGAACCACAGTAATCCGACGTTATCGGGTTTCACGAACAAAATTTTAGTCGGCCGACGCAGTAATCATACAGGAGACAAGTCAGAGTTATGTCTTGAAGACGTCACATTATGGCGTAAGAGGGTTAGACATCACGCGAAGGAAGTACTGAAAGTCTCGGTCATTGTTATTTTGAGCGCGCCGAGACTAGTTTTTTCTTCGAAATCGGCCATTTCCACGTGCGAATGAGCAAACGGAAGTGGTAATGTTGCTAAATTTAGCCTTCGACTTGGCCATTCGGATTACTGTACAGTCGGTCGACTGCGGTTGTCCGCGGGTGACGGTGATTCGCTCATGAAACGCGCTTTTCGGTGACCCGGCGATCAACCACAGTCGATCGACTGGGCAGTCGATCGACTGTCAGTCGGTTCACTGCTATCTTATGAAACTGGCCCCTGCACCGATCTTTATGAAAATTTACATGAGAGTTCCTGGGTATGATATCCCCAGACGTTGGTTTTTTTTTCGATAAATGTCTTTTATGACGTCATATCCGGCTTTTTGTAAAAACTGAGGCGGCACTGTCACACCTTCATTTTTCAATCAAATTGATTGAAATGTTGGCCAAGCAATCTTCGACGAAGTCCGGACTTCGGTATTGCTTTTCAGCATGGAGGCTTAAAAATTAATTAATGACTTTGGTCATTAAAAATCTGAAAATTGTAATTAAAATTATTTTTTTCTAAAACGATCCAAAATTACTTTTATTTTATTTTTTATCATGTTCTGATTCCAAAAACATATAAATATGTTATATTTGGATTAAAAACAAGCTCTGAAAATTAAAAATATAACAATTATGATTAAAATTAAATTTCCGAAATCGTTTTAAAAACAATTTTATCTTATTCCTTGTCGGTTCCTGATTCCAAAAACATATAGATATGATATGTTTGGACTAAAAACACGCTCAGAAAGTTAAAACGAAGAGAGGTACAGTAAAGCGTGCTATGCAGCACAGCGCAACCGCTACCGCGCTAAACAGGATCGTCACTTTCACTGCCTTTTGCACTAGCGGCGGACTACGGTCATTGTGAAAAAATGCAATGCGTTCAGTTTCATTCTGTGAGTTCCACAGCTTGACTATATGTAGTAATTTCGCCTTACGCGACTTGTTGTTTTTACATTTAGTCAAGTTTTGACTAAATGTTTTAACGTAGAGGGGGAATCGAGATGAGGGTCGTAGTGTATGTGTGTGTGTGTGTGTGTAGATCGATTCAGAGAAAATTACTAGACCGATCTTCATGAAACTTGACATGAGAGATCCTTTGTATGTCATCCCCAGGTTTGTTTTTCCTTTTTCTGATAAATGTCTTTGATGACGTCATATCCGGCTTTTCGTGAAAGTTGAGGCGGCACTGTCACGCTCTCATTTTTTAACCAAATTGGTAGAAATTTTGGTCAAGTAATCTTCGACGAAGCCCGGACTTTGGTATTGCATTTCAGCTTGGAGGTTTAACAATTAATGAATGAGTTTGCTAATTAAAGTTGTCATTAAATTCAATTTTTCGTAAACCGATTTTAAGTTGATTGCATCGTATTCTTCATCAAATTCTGAATCTAAAAGTAATACATATGTCATGTTTACTCTTAACATGTGATCACAATTAACGAAAATAGGTTAATTAGTACTACAATTATATTTTATGAAATCGATTCAAAAATTATTTCATCTTATTCTTTATCATTTCCTGATTCCAAAACCATTTAGATGAATGTCGTATTCAAAACAAGCTCAGAAAGTTAAAAAGAATACAGAAAAGCGCGCTTTCCTGCCTTAGCGCAATAGCTACTGTGCTATTCTGGCTTGTCAATTTCACTTCGTTTTGCACGTGAAAAGTGAGCGATTTTCTTCTCGCGGGGATTGACGAAGTTGTATTGTCTTGGTGAAAAACTTCAGTGCGTTCAGTTTCAGTCCGTGAGTTCGACAGCTTGACTAAATGTAGTAATTTTGCCTTACGCGACTTTTTTTTTTGGGGGGGGGGGGGGGGGGGGTGGGGGATGGGGGTGGAATCCCCTGTATCTAAATCTAAGCGCACGCGGCACAATTTACCGGAAAACGCAACACAAGTATGGGAATTAATTAAACCAAAGTGACCGAATGCGCTTTGAGGGCGCTGACTCTCTTCAGTCTTGAAAACAGAAAGAAGTCAAGAAGCGCCGCCTGGCAGAAAGACGGGAGCGCCATCTATATGGAACGCCATATATACGCCATGTCCCCGCGGAATTCCTCGCGTAATTCCGCGCGGACTTTCGAGCTATTCTCGTCGTTGATTGGTCAGAAATTCCGCCCGGACTTTTAATGTCCTTGCGCAAATCCTCGAGGAATTCCGCGAGGACTTTCGAGCTATTCTCTACTCACTAAAACATGGAATGGGAATTTACCGGACACTCATATGTTATTGCTTTGAAATAAAGGCGATCACTCAAATTCTTCAAAACGCAGGATTACAAATAGCAATTGATGTTGCGCTGTTAATGAATGCGATCATTGCCAAGACCCATGTATCATAGGTGCTTGAAGAAGACATTTTCTTACAGGCAGAATGTTAAATTAAACAGAAAAATACAGCGTACAGATTTTAGACAGATCTGTACGCAATATTGCTCGCTATATGGGCATCTACTTCTTTAGATACGTACTGAAATCAGCAACTGTCCTGCTTCCTTTGCAGACATGAATTGAGTTGTTGTTGTTGTTGTTGTCAGAGATGTATTTTCTGGTTTATTTTTGGCTGGTATAGCATTTTATTCAAGTAAGGGTATGTATGTTTGTCATTCGACGTACACGCCTTGTCAGACCTTTTTTTTTACTTAAAAGAGCGTAAAGGAAGGACAGTTGTTATGTGTGTGCGGCATCCTTTCAAAGTAGAACTGTAAAAAGAGGCGTAAAACGACACAAATGACTCATTTTATGCGCCATCCGTTACTCCTCAGACTGCTAGATTTTTCGTTAAGACCAAGGTTACAAAGAACTACACTGTTCCGAGAATATTTGCTCGGGCGTCAGATAATACTGTTTCAAATTATATTTCTTTTTTTTCCAAATCAGGGAGAGGGTGAGGTAGGGGATGAGGCAGTGTGTGTGTGTGTGCGATTATGATACACGCTCACAGAAAAAAAGGATAGTGGACAAATCAAACCGATGCACAAACGGTCAGAATCTCTGTGTTCAGTCAGTCAAAACCCTTTATTTGAATCAAGGGAAACAACTCATGAGCACTTATCTGAAGTGTGTACTGTTCACACTCACACACGCGCGCGCGCGGTTAATGTTGGTTTCTTTGATCCGACTCTCTTCCAATCTTCCAATCCTTCTGATGTCTCTATCTAAACGTCCGTGCAAAACGAGTGCCGAACGTTTGCGATAAAAGTCCGGGCGGAATTGCGCGAGGGCATTTTAACCTCGATCGAATTCTATTCCGTTCCAACTTTTTTAAATTTCTCGATCTAAAACTCGAGGAATTACGCGAGGACATTAAAAGTCCGGGCGGAATTTCTGACCAATCAACGACGAGAATAGCTCGAAAGTCCGCGCGGAATTACGCGAGGAATTCCGCGGGGACATGGCGTATCTGGCGTTCCATACATCTATGACGTTCGTCACGCACACAAACAAGGGAAGTAACTCAGTGGAAATAACCAAAACTATAAGTATCACAAAGAGTGCGCTTTCTTTGCCATTTGTACGACATTTAATTAAGCTTTTAAAACACTTCCTTTTGCGACGTCACGAGGGCCTTTTTTCTTTGAAATTATCCCTTTTAAGAAACAAAGAGGCGTAAGCATTCTGAATATAGACAACAGTAAGTAAGAGTTAGCTGAAAATTTTGTCCTGAGTTTGGGCACTTCATTTTTACGCCTCTTCGTTTTGTATATCTTGCCATAAGTGCTCCGTCTCAATTGGTTACGATTCATTAATAACTGTTTGTTCTTCTTATTGATGGTTTTTTCTCACGTTTCACTAAGAATGAATTTCACAAACAAAATCGACGCGGAAGAATTGTAAATTTCAATGCATTTCTGAATCAGAACAGTGGAAAGAGAGCTGTGCTGCCATTTTAGTTGCAAGACATTAGGCTCGGGTTTACATTCAGGCGCAAGTTTGCATTTTCCGTGCGTGTTGCTGTACATTTTCTACCGCAACACGCACGTGAGCCGTTATTATGCTGCAATGTTGTAAAGTGTCTGCACGCCTCTAAACTTGTTTTTCAGTTTTTCGTTTTTGCCGAAAACACTGCGGTGGAAATTGAAACTAATTGCTTGGCTTATTGGAGGACAAGTAAATAAGCTACGGAGTGCCTATTTACCAAGACTCTATGAGCGTGGAAAAAAAGACTCGTGTGTGTGTGTGTGTGTGTGCGTGTGCGTGTGCGAGCGTGCGTTCGTCCGTGCGTGCGTGCGTGCGTTCTGGCGTGCGTCCGTGCATGCATACGTGTGTGTGTTGTGTGCGTTTGTGTATGTGTGTGAATTTATTTATGTGAGTGCCTGTGTCTGTTTTTGCGTGCGCGCGCACAGGAGATAGATAGATAGAGAGAGAGAGAGAGAGAGAGAGAGAGAGAGAGAGAGAGAGAGAGAGAGAGAGAGAGAGAGGCAGAGACAGAGAGAGACAGAGACAGAGAGAGACAGAGAGAGAGAGAGAGAGAGCGAGAGAGAACTAGAGAGATTTAGTGAGATTGAGAGAGAGAGAGAGATTGAGAGAGAGAGAGAGAGAGAGAGAGAGAGAGAGAGAGAGAGAGAGAGAGAGAGAGAGAGAGAGAGAGAGAGAGAGAGAGAGATTACAAACCCAAAAGGGAAAGCTTCACGGAATACGTCATCATAGCCAGTACCATTCTTGAAAACCACTCAGCAACAGAAAGCACTAGGGATTTACTTTCATACCAACAACCTCGCCGCCGGTCAAAACGTCACAAAAACCAAATATCCCTTTGCCTATGTGCACTAACAAACACACACATCTCTTTCTCGCCAAATATTTCTCTAAGCGCACTAGAAAGATAGCAATCATCCGAACACATATAGAATAGCTTTCACAGCCTTTGGCCACGTCTCACGCTGAATTAGGACAACCAAATCAACAACAAAAAGCAAGGATTGAATTGGAAGCAACAGCGATTGTGTGATACTAAAGTACATGTATATATATTAAGTATATCATATTAAGTATTATGTACCCACTACTAGTTATTGTGCATTTTAGTTAATGGACTGATGATGTCATTTGTATGGAGTCGACGCACGTGCGAGGATATGTATGTGTGGGAGGGGGGGGGGGGGGCGCGGGAGATGGAAGCTTGCTGTATGTTATGTAATGTATATATTGTGTGTGATACGTGGAAATGTGATACTATTTA